>NW_021940884.1:1245761-1302436 GCF_001715985.3 Manacus vitellinus | reverse complement strand
GTCGCCCCGGCCCGCGCCCGCTGGACCCAGTGGGGACCCCGCCGACCACGACACTGCAGCGGACAATTGGAATTTGTCAAGGAATTCACAGAATTGTGAGGCATTACTCAAAAGGATGAGGCAGAAAAGGACAACAGCCAGCCAGCTTTCCTGTATGATAATTTTCTCATCCTTTTCTTTCAGAGTAGAAAAACTGATAGTAATCTTCTAATAGGTTGGATGCGTGGGTCAGTGGAGATGTGTAGTTTATTGTTGTAAGCCTACCTTCACTCATTTTCAGACTGGAGTCACATTTTAGGCCTCTCAGAGAAACTCTGCCAAGTAGCAAAAAGCTTTTGTGTAGCTTAGGCATTCATAGAATCATAGAATCAGCTGGGTTGGAAGGAACTTTCGAGATCATCAAGTCCAACCCTTGATCCATTACCGCTGCAGTTCCCAGACCATGGCACTAAGTGCCACATCCAGTCTCTTTTTAAATATCTCCAAGGACGGAGAATCCACCACTTCCCTGGGCAGCCCATTCCAATGTCTGACCCTCTCTGTAAAGAAGTTCTTTCTAATATCTAACCTAAACCTCCCCTGGCACAACTTGAGACCACACCCTCTTGTCTTGCTGATCTTTGCCTGGGAAAAGAGACCAACCCCCACCTGGCTACAGCCTCCTGTCAGGGAGTTGTAGAGGGTGATGAGGTCTCCCCTGAGCCTCCTCTTCTCCAGGCTGAACAGCCCCAGCTCCCTCAGCCTCTCCTCCTAGGACTTGTGTTTGACTCCCTTCACCAGTCTAGTTGCCCTTCTCTGCACCTGCTCCAGGACCTCAATGTCCTTCCTGAGCTGAGGGGCCCAGAACTGGGCACAGCACTCAAGGTGTGGCCTCACCAGCGCTGAGTCCAGGGGAAGAATCACTTCCTTGGACCTGCTGGCCGCATTGTTCCTGATCCAGGCCAGGATGCCATTGGCCTTCTTAGCCACCTGGGCACACTGCTGGCTCATGTTCAGCTTCTTGTCAATCCAAACTCCCAGGTCCCTCTCTGTCTGGGTGCTCTCTAGCCACTCTGTCCCCAGATTAATGCTGTAACTGTGTTTGTGGCTACTGAACGCTGCTCTTCAAAGAGATCCTCCTGGTCAAAAGGCAGATTCTTTTCCATTTCATCTGGCACAATTTTTTTCTAGACAATATCACAATGGTCTGCATAGCAGATTGACCAGTTGGATTTATGTTTGTTTATGTCCATGCATATTTTTATAAGGCTCAAAAAGTATCAGGCTCATCATAGAACTAGTAAAATGTATGGATTGCACAGAGCTAAGTTTAGAGCTGTTTCAAACATTACACAACATAGAGTTGTGAACACAAAGAAAGGAAGCAACAGAGAAGCACAGACTTATAATAATATTACATGACAGTTCTGTCAGACTCACATGAAAATGCTGGCCACTTTGTTCTGGTTGCAGGTGATACACACAGCATGCACTTGGTAGTCCCAGGATATGAAAGGCTTCACAGGCTTGACCAGAGCCCATATTATGTCTCATTACTAGATTGTAGTTCTCTATCTTCCACTGGAGGGATACTTAGAGGCAAAACTCAGCCTTAGAATAGTTCAGAGATTCTAGAAGAAGCTTTAAAAAACATAGCTTGATCCTAATACGAGTCTCAAACATGACACACACAAAAAATGAACAGAAAACCTTAAAATAAAAACACAAAGCAAAAGGCCAGGGGGAAAAAGGAGTTTTATAGACTACTTTTGTAGAAAATTTGTAGTATTTCATTGGCTGAATAAAAATGAGGCTTTGATTGTTCCAAAGACCTAATTGTAAAGCAGAGGTATTTTGTTCTTTTTTTTCTAGTGACAACAACTAACATTTATAAGTAACTCCATAAAAGCAGAAGCCGCTGAAAGTTGTTTCATCTGGAGAACCGCTGATGCTGGAATATTATTGCAGCTTTTTAACCATCAGCCTCTCATCACCTGCAGACTCAGTTGTTACAGTCTTCCTGTCCTACCCTAATGGACACAGGCAGCAGCATCTTTGACTTTTCATTTCTCTCAAGTAATTTCTGACTACATTCAACCTCTCTGTTTTCTTTTGCTTCTTTATGTCATGAAGTTTTTTGTTCTCCCTTCCATAGCCTGACCTGCTGCTCCTTACCATATCTGAATATAATCGTTCCCACTCTGATTTTGCTAATACTCCTAGTACAGAATACCTTCTTAACTGAGCAAGATTTTATGAAACTGGTTCACTTTCTGTGCAGACATGTTCATAAGCAAGGGCTATCAAGATCTGAGAGATTTAAGATACAATTGATCTGACAATTTCAGAAAGCATCCCTCTGATTCTGAAGATTTGAAATTTGAGACACTACATCAAACCACACCATGAGGTCTAAAAGTTTAGGATCGCCAAAATCCTTCAGGTGTGTAGTCTTGTTATATGATTTTCTTATCCTGAGGAAATTATAGCAACTCTTAACGACAGCAACAGCACATTCTTCTCTTGCCATTAGATTGAGGTATAGTAAAAGAAGCACACTTGAATACAGTTTTCACAAGTTAAAAACCACAAAGGACCATAAATGGGATAATATTTTCAGATATCAAGTAAGCCCTTTGCTTACAACACTGAAAACAAATCACTGCTGTTACCTCCTATGGCTGTCATGCAAATTGGATGTGAACTTCTCCTTCTGTTCCTGTTTTTCTCACAGTTGAAGACTCCTCACAACAATTCTCTGGCCTAGCATGTTTTTTGGGAAGGATGTCTCAACCTACTTTGTTACTTATAAATGAAATGTTTCTTTGCCTTGTCAAAACTATTCAGTGCTAATGGTCAGCAGAGAGACAAGGGAAGCATTCCAAAGACGGAGGAATAAATGTATGTGACTGTATATATGCATGTGCCAGCTAGTTTAGATGCATGTCTACATATCTCACTATGCTTGCTAAAACTGTTGAGCCTATTAAATTGAGGAGATCCAACTAAGACTCCAGAAATCTGCTTGGTGGTAAATTAATTGTGTATAGTATTTTCTAGGACAGAAAGTAAATCTCTAGATATCCAGCTCAGAAAGGCTGTACCTGTTGTGCAGTTAAGACAAAGGACTCATCACCTTGGAGAGCCAGTAAGCCTGGCCTGTATTGTGATTAAGTAAGCCTCATGTGTGCTGTTCTTGCTTTTCATCTTTCTCCATTAGATCAGCCCAGCCACTTAACCTTGAGATAAATTTTTGTTAAAATCAAAGCAGTACATGAGGCTTAGTTATTGCAAAATAAAAAGTTAGAGCCTTTCACAATAATAAAGATCAAGGTCCACTGTCTGATGATCTTTAAACAGAGCAATTACAAATTCTGATCAAATCAGGAACCAGTTGAAGTCATCAATGCATTAAGAAGCAAAATTACCCTCTTTAGCGAAAATCGTTTATTGTGATTTTATGAAGAATTATGCATAGCTTTAAAAAATTATGGAGTTTAAATCATGGTTCATCACATTGCAAATATTGCTGCTTCCAAGAGGCACACAATTCCAATAGCTCTTCCTGAGGAAAAACAGCGGGTCTGCTGCTGCCTCCTTAGACCGGCGGTTACTGGACCTCTGCTGGCAGGAGGTTAATTCAGGGAAGGGCATGGTAATGTATCTCTGAGACAACAGATGTTGCTGGAGTTGGGCTTTGCCATGCCTGTAGGGGTAGTATTTGCTAGCCAGAGGACTTGATCACAATCTTCTTCTGAAGTACAGGAATTGAAGATTTATTTTAAAATTATACAAGTTTGCAATTGTCTGCACAGTCACCATTTAAGCCACTTAGGAAGACAATGCTGGGAGGTGAGAGAAGAGCACCAGAATCTTTGTAGGCAGTATTCCTCAGGGAAGGTCACTGATCATTCTGATGTTTGACAAGACTATTGCCATCGGAGAGCTTCAGTGGTTCAGCAGGAATCAGACCTCCTGTGGTATCATTGTCACACAAGGTACAATAGTCACTACCACTGAAGGACACATCTTCTATCTCCAAAGATTCCTGAAGCATAAGAAAGTCACCCTTTCCATGCTGTGAGTGAGAGAAATAATTCCTTCCCATGCTAGGGCTCTCAGAATTGTCTTTAATTATTTCAGAGATTTTCAGGCCAACTGTGTCATCAGCATGGTTCGGTGCAAACAATAGTCCTGGCCTCACTTCTATCTCTTCAGCTCTTATATACCTACTGGGGACATATTGCTGGCTTGGACCTGGGGCAAATACAAAGTTTTCTTCTGCAGCAACCAGATTTGTGCTTTCCCGAGGTTTCCCAGAGATCTGGGAAATCAGTTCCTGGGTGTTTAGATCATAAACTCTATCTGCAGTCACTTTGCTTGAGTTGCTGGCCTCTTCTCTTCCAAATTGGCCACAAGCCTCATTAGGTCCAACCCAGTCCTAGTGAAAGGATCAATAAGTTTGGGTCATTTTTCATAGTTATTCCAAAATATTCTGTGTATATGGCTTTGGCACAATAATCCAGAGGTTTAGTGCAAATATAACAGGCCAAGTTAGAGTAATAGTGTAGACAATCTAGCTGCTAATTTCACAAAGCTTTACAAGAAATTTTACAAGATTTCGCCTCCAGAATACAATGCAAGCTACTTGTATTGCTTTGGCTTTGAAAGGACAGGGTGCACCTTTTAGATTCAGCCAGAGTTCAAAGTGACTAGAGGGGTTCTACTTCTAAGGAGTGAGAAGTTGGACAGGAGCTCTGCTGGTCAGCTAGTATGTGGAGACAAGAAACTGAGAAACTGTAAACTCTTAGGAAGAGCAGAACCACCTGTCAGTAACTCTGCTCAGGAGCTAGAATGATTAATCCCAGAAAAAAAAAAAATCCTCCCATCGTGAACCGAGGATCATAAGAAAGGAATTAAACTTATTTCTTACCTTGAAATTCCCATTGTGCAAACTATAGAGTGGCTGAAAGAAAGCAGCTGGTGTGGGAATGTTAAAGCAGGTGAGACTTTTTGCCCTAAAGTGAGAAAACAACTCTTAAAAAACCCGGAAAATTTTTCTGTATTCTGTCTCCATGATACTGATTGGATGCAACCTCCACACTTACCATGACTTCTGACATCTCATGCAATCATTTGTCTGCTACCTATGCATGCATTTAATGTTTCTAGCCTGAAGCAGTCTTAAAAGTTTCTTAGGAATATCCAAAAACTTATTACTGGTGTATTACCCATTATATGCACCAAGCTATTGAAACATTTGTTTTTCAGCTTCCTTGATCTAAACCACTGTTTCTGGAAGTGTTTTAGAGAATTCTAGCTTCATTATATTTAGACAGAGAAATTCTGCCAGACATTCTTGCCCATTTATTAGAGTCTATCCTGTAAAATACTTTATTGCATTTTGTCAAGTATTCTGTTTCTCTAAGAATGATGTGTGTATGGAGCATAATAATGTATGTCAAGGCAGAAAAAAAAAGAGGTAGGAGATTTACCTTTGCTCTGACAGCATAAAAAATGGCAGAAGATGGTTGAACCAAGGTTCTAAACCACTTTGTTCTCTGTAAACTTGATCTCAACAGAATCTGAGTCAGTCTAGCTTGCCTATATTGCTATTTTACATACCGACTGCTGCCAGGTATGTCACGAGTAGCTTAACATTGACATCAGTTTAACCACCTTTATGGATTGCTAGGTACTTGCACTTTTAATTTATCTACATGAAGCTTAACAAGAAATTTCCATGGCTTTAAATTTCTTTAGCTCCAAGAGACCCTCATCCTTGAGTTTCAGCTGAGTTTGGGAGTCACAAGGGTACTTTGGTCTCCTTAAGGACTGTATAGTGGGTCATTAACTATCATCAGCCAAGGAATATGTCATGTCCCATGACTGTCAAAAGAGGTTTTGACAATGACTGAGCCTGTGCAGGAGAAACAGGAAGGAAAAGGGATATAACAACTCTTGATTTATCCTCTTCAGGCCATAAAGATCAAGGGGAACTTAATGAAAAACTATCACATACCTTGAAGAAAGTTTGCAGTTCCAGAATAAATAGAGTAGAGTGCCCAAACTCAGAGGAATGAACAAGAGCTGCATAGTGGTATTTAAGATCTTCTCAGACAGTTTTGGTACATCTAGGAAAACAATTAGCACAAAAATTTTTAGCAAAAGTCTAGAAGTCAGGATAGAACTCCAAATAACCAAGCAATCCAAATGAAACAGGCTGCTAAAGTCCTCAAGGAAAGTAACTTGGCTATGAACACTTGAAGAAAGCTAGTTCTGTTTTGTAAAGCTCCATTTTTCCACATATCTTCCTTTTTTTTGGAACATGGACATGAAATGAATTAAGATGAAAACAACATTCTTTGTACCTGCTCTTTGAAACACCGTTGTCTGGCTCCACTCACTCCACTGACTGTGGTAGGAATTCTCATTTTCAGAAACTTTGCAGCGAACTCTTGCAATGTAAGCAATGCCACTGCGAAGCTCTGTTGCTTCAATTTCTATCTGTGGCAGTGAACTGGATGGTGTCTTGTTCAATGCAATCTGAAAAGTATTGCAAAGCATTTCTGTTAACAAGGCTGGGCAAAGGGATGGTCTTTTAAATACTCTTTTTTGTTGGTTTTTTTTTTTCCCTTTTCTTTTTCAAATTCTCTTTTCTTAGATGCAAGAAGAGGGCCTGCATGAGGATGGGTGACTTATGAATGTAGGGGTCATGAGAAGAGTTATTGATCTCCAGGATTGATTTATATAAAATCTTTCAGACTTCATATGGGAAACCAGAAAGGCCAGATTAAAAGAGTCAGCTGGCAGAGAGCCCTGAGCTGATTAGCAAGGCTGTTGTGCCCAAAGAGCAAGGCAGCATCACTGTGTGTCTCATCCATTACCTCCCAGGACATGCTGTACTCCTTGTACTGCAATTCATATTGGAGAATTTCAACGAGGTACCAAGGCACATTCCACACACTCCACCATATCTGACACTTGCTGGCAGTGGCATTGCTCTGGAGGTTCAAAGGTGGATCAAGTTTTACTGTAAATAGAGGAGGCAGGTTTTTTCACAATATTTGAGTGATACTAAGACCAGAAGTAGACCAAATTAGTTTCCAGGTTGGATCAGAGCAGCTACAAAACTGACATAAATTAACAATAACTCCAGCAGTCTCTGGGGATAATCTTGCAAGCAAAGAACCACTCTGGATGTCACATTCTGCCCTAAAAACATACCACACATATAGACACTAGATACTAGATACTAGTATTTCAGATACTAGAGCATTTCTCTGAAGTACCAGGCCACGGGACATTCAATTAAATCCGTGAGTTTGATTTCTCATTACATAATTTCTCAGGAAAAAGTAAAACAACAAAACAAACAATTGTGGCAATCTAATTGTAAATTATCTATGGCACAAGAAAACATGATGCAAGTGCGAAGTCTTCTTGAAAGATGCTCCAGAGCCAGCCCTCTCTAAAGTCTTAGAAAGGTCAGAATGGAGAGACTCAGGGACTGCATCCTCACTGGTACAGTCCACACAGCACACTCTCCAGGAATGGACAGTCTGGCTTGCTTTCATTGTTTCCACTTGCTGTCTTTGAGACACCCTTTGTTAGAGAGCATATCAGACCTACCCCAAAGCTGCTGGGCAGAGCCACAGCTCACGACCGCCCTTGTTCATACTTACTGTGCTTGCGGGGATTGTACACTGGAAAGGTAATGTATTTGTGATTACGGCCAAAGAAGTTTCCTTGGAGAGAGACTCTATAACCATCTGTTTCCAAGATCTGGCTGGCTAAATGAATTGTGCAGTGGTACTGATTCTGCATGCTCTCTGTGGCAGTCAGTTTGCAGCTGGCGTTGTGGCCCTTTGACCAGAGGCTAGAAGAATAAAAAGGCTGAAAGTTTCTTTGAAGGCATACAATGAAGTGTTTTTTCAGTTTATGAAGAACATGTGGCAGCTTAGCACACCACCACACTCTGGAAGACCATGAACCTCTTTAGTGCAGAGAGCACAGAAAGCAATCCTAAAGCTGGCTGGATGGCAGGGCTGAATAGGGAGGAAGGAGATGCCTTCATAACCTCTCTGCTGAAAGCACCAGACCTTCAAGGAGCTGCATACAGAGCCCAACATCTGCCCTCTCTGAAAGTGAGAGGGCTGCATGTCATTGCCAGGAAAGCAGCTGGGTAGGGGGGAAGAAGTTAGTTACAACTGCACAGGACAGAAGCAATGAGCTGTACATTAAGGCCTCTTTTGCTAGGAACAAACATCAGTACTGACAGCAAAACATGTTGGAATTTGGTTTGTTGTTTTGTGGTGTAGCCATTTATTAGCAAATTTTTCATGTTGCATGGGATCCCACAAGAAACAGGGATATCACAGTTTATCAGCTTGGCAGTTCTTCATAGATCTAAACCCCAGTATTATTTAGAGCTAGGCTATTTTTGACTTAACCGTACCAGAATATGAGGCATCTAATGTCAGCATGGCTTACCCTCATGTAATAGTTACTGGTGGTCAAGACAATGTTATTGCATAATCTAAACACATTCATCTCAAATTATCCTGTCACATAGCAAACTATTCACCCTATTGTTTCCATTAGAGGAAACACTATTCAGATAATATTCTAAATCACAGAATCGACCAGGTTGGAAAAGACCTCCGAGATCATCAAGTCCAACCCTTGGTCTAACACAGCTGTGGTTACCAGCCCATGGCACTGATGCCACATCCAGTCTCATCTGAAAAACCTCCAGGGACGGTGAATCCACCACCTCCCTGGGCAGCCCATTCCAATGTCTGATTACTCTCTCTGTAAAAAAATTTTTCCTAATATCCAACCTAAACCTCCCTTGGCACAGCTGAAGACCGAGCCCTCTTGTCCTACTGCTGGTTCCTGGGAGAAGAGCCCGACCCTCACCTGGCTACACCCTCCTGTCAGGGAGTTGTAGAGAGTGATGAGGTCTCCCCTGAGCCTCCTCTTCTCCAGGCTAAACAACCCCAGCTCCCTCAGCCTCTCCTCACAGGACTTGTGCTCGAGTCCCTTCCCCAGCCTCGTTGCTCTTCTCTGGACCTGCTCCAGCCTCTCAATGTCCTTCCTGAACTGAGGGGCCCAGAACTGGACACAGCACTGCAGGGGTGGCCTCACCAGCACTGAATAAATCTGTTATTAAAGCTTATAACTCACTGGACTTGTATATATATACACTAACTAATAGATTAAACCACTAGTGGTTTAATTTCTAGGCAAAAAGACAAGAAATTATTAGAAGTTGATTAGGGAGCTTCATGGACGATGGGCTCTGGAAGTTCCCAGATCACAGAGACTGAAGGCCAGGAAGGAAAGGCTCCCTATGCTGAGGCACCTGCCAGAACAGTTCACTGGGTGGATAGCCAGAGCTGGCAGGAGAACATGCAGCTGTGTGCACTGTACCTCAGCTGCCCCAGCTGAGGCTGTGGGCCCACAAAAGGAAGCAGCTTCCAAGGTAGCCCAGGTCTGGGGTGATGGGGTGGCAAAGGTAGCTGTGCCACAGGTCTCCTACTGCTGTGGAGGGAGCAAAGCCCACAGCTGGACCCCATCTCTGCTTTTCCATGCCATCCTGCCCATGCCAGGGCTGGGGCTGCCACAGGCAGCACTCGGTATGTGGCTCTTACTTGGTGAAATGCAGGTGGAAAGGTCCATCGCCCACGGGCTTCTCTGTCACCCATGTGCAGTTCACAGTAGTTATGTAGTTATTCAGGCAGCTCAGGCTGCCACAGAGCTCTGCAGAGGAAGGAGACCAGAGCTGGATTCGTGTATCACTGGATGAGGCCTTGCTCAGTACATCAAATAAATGCATTACTTGCTAGTACTTCCTTTACTGACACTACATCTAATCTTCCCCATCATGTTCTTCCTCTCTTGTACCACACTTCACTGCATGAGATGAGTGTAAGATCTTAGGGCAGGGACCTTGGGCAGTAGCTACACTTTTTCTGCTGCCCAGCTTATCCAGTATGTGCTCAGTTCCCTAGGCTTGGCATTACCAGCCAGCTGTACTGGTTCCTGGGGCCTAGGAAAGGGCAGAATCTTGGGTTGCATATTTAAGAGTCTGTGAATGAAAAATGAGCACAGGTATATGCCTGTTTTCCTACGGTGAACCTATTCCAGATCTCCTCTTACCTCTCCCTCTTCCTCCACCAAAGAGCAGCACAGCAGTGATACACAGCCGGAGGCCCAGCTGCCACACAACTCTTCCCATTCCAGATAATATCTGAAACAGAACAATTTTTAGGAGCAGTTTTGTCAGTATTTGTACCAGCAGGTTGAAGCTTTACCTACTTGCTTCTGCAAGTGTGATGCAAGCTTATCTTGAATCTCTCAGGGCACCAGCTCAGCTATATAATTTCTTCTATAGGAACTGGTCTTCTCATGGCAGTAAATAATACTTTGTACAGGAATCTAAAGCACGAGCTGCATTAAAGGAAATCTTTAATTCCTGCAATTTGATCAAGGGTGGGTGAAAGGGTGGGTGTTTCATCTTTCCTTCTTCCTGCATTTTTGGCATCTGGTTTATGACAATTTAAGAGCAGCAGAGAGCCACAGTGGGTTGGAAAAAATGTTCATGTTTCCCTGTATCTCATTTCTGACAGCAACCGAAACCAGATGCTTAGAGAAAAATCATAGCAATAGAGCATAGATATTCTTCTCTGAAAACATTCTCAGCCTCCAGACATTTGCAGCTCAGGGGCCTCCTGGAGCAGACATAATTTCTGCATATTCAGAAAAGAGAAACAGAGAATAACTGATATGCTCCTGTCAAAGCATTCATTGAGAGATGTAGAATACTTAGGACCTAGTCATTACCCCAGTTCACAGAAGGTTTGTGTAAGGATGTTTGAAGTGTATCTTCTGCAATATGGAACACTACCTCTGTACAGTGTTAAGCTGGACTCATTTTTTTTTTTAATTAGAAATTCCGTTCTGTGAATTCTCTCCTGATGAAGTTTTAATTTAAAATTATACTTTTTCACTGAAAGCTTCTGATTTGGTATTCTTACGGCAAAGTTTAATATGAAGAATATGGACCTGATCTACTCAGCAATACATGGTGTTTTTAAAAGATGTTTTCAGTTTGCAATACTTGCTGTTACCTGAACACAGCAAATGAGCCCAGCACTGCTGCAAGGAGTGTGATGCTCCAAGGAGCCTGAAACCCAGAAAACATGGAGTGAGTTTGTAGACAGAGACCACTAATAAACAAAAACAGTTTCTTGAAAAATTAAAAGAATTTTGGAGGAACACTGTTTGCACTGCTTGCCTAGCATGTACACTGAACTGAGCTCTAGGGCTGGGCTAACGTAAGAGTCTGAGAATTTTCTGTCTTAGAAGAGCTTGGGTTAGTTATTATTAAAAAAAACAAAACCAAAAAACCCAAACCAACAACTATCAACCAAAATTTGCCAGAGATTATGATCTCTTTCAGGACAAGCTGGGGAAAAGGGAGAGAGTGTCAGGATAGGAGAAACACTAAGTACAGCATTAGCACAGGACCAAACAGATACAGCCTGGCTATAGAATAAGATCATGATTTCAAACCAACAAAGGATCTGAAGTAATCTAGAATATAAGTGAGCGAGAAAAAGCCTATGCTTAGCAAGGATTGTGATATTTAAATCATTAGGATTGTTTTACTGAAGGGATTAAGTGATCTGATGGCTACAACAGCAGGAACTGGACTCCATGACCAAGAGTATCCTTCCAGTCATGAATTTCACAAAGCTATACAGTAGCATCCACATAAAACTTCTTGCCTGTGATCATGCCTGCTTATGGTATCCCTTTTCTGAATCGAATAGTAAAATAATTACAATGTTTCAGAAACTTATCAAGAGAAAAGGAATCTTTCTGGCTACCACTTCCCCACCTCTTCATTTATGGGTTTTTGGTAAGCACTCTGTTTTGCTGCAGACCTTCTTCAGAGTGGGGGTTGTCAAGAGGAAGTGTCACCAGTAGCTGATTTTAGCTGCAGGAGGCTGGGAGGCATGAAGCCTCTCCTGCTTATCATTCTAATCAGGGTTGCGTGTGATCCCTGAGATAAATACAGTCATAGTGACTAAATATGATATAGACAGAGCTGCATTAAGTAGAATGATACATGTGCTTACAAGAACTCGTTCAGGCACACAAACAAATAAACAAACATAGGTTAAGATAAGTAAACCAGGACAGAATGTTTCCAGGTAATTGCTATTAATTTTATAAACTCCCCCCACCCCACGTAAGAAGTACTTTGTTCAGTTCTTCAGTATTCAAAATGTGTCAGACATTTCTGGCTCTCTAGCCCACCTGGAAACAAATACAGCATGTTTAAATGCAAATTTCTGCATTAGAAGCCATGAATGTTAGTCATAAGTAGGTCATGTAACACTGAATTCTGAAAGGCTTATCAGAAAATTATTTCAGGAAATAGCACATAACCAGATGAACAAGATTCTGCAGTACATTAATGCAATTAGAGGAGCTAACACACAGACTGTGGATGCATATGGGTTAAAAGAAATGTTATTGTAGCTACATGTAATATTGAATAATTTCTTCTCTTGGGATCCATACTTTAGACAAAGAGATGCTGTCAATATAAAAATGGTTCTGGAAAGGGCTATAAGAATGATATGATCTTGGATAACTTTTCTCAGAAATCAACCCTTAAAGACCAACTAAATCTCTTTAACTTAACCAAAGGAAACACTAAGTAGTAATGTCACACCAGCCATAAGTATCTTACATGGGAAGGTGATTTCACATAGGAGAAAAATCTTTTTTTTTTTTAAATCTCCTAGAGACAGATGGAAAGAATGCACTTGTTAGACACTGAAGGTAGATACAATTAGACAGAAATAAAGTGTAGAATTTGTACAAAGGGGAACTACCTTTATTGCTGGAACCTCTTGCCTAAACATATGATGCAAGACTTGTAGTCTATAAATCTTTCTTGGGTATCTTGAAAAACAATACAAAATCCCGGTAGCTCAGATGGAAACCCAGTGCCAGCTACCCAGGTGCTATTACAGCAGCTGCCAGCACTGGAAGACAAATCAATTTTTTAGCCAGGTTGCCTGCTGGTTTTTCACGTTCTAATGCCCAGTTTCTGCCACACTGGGCAGTTGTGGGTGAAGCCAGAAAAGCCCTGTGAAAACTGGAGGAACCACCTTTACTCTGCAGGAAAGAAAGAGACCAAATGCCTGAGATGACACCCTGAAACAATACACCAGACATGCTTCCACCAGTCTGGATATTAGCTCAGCACCAGGAGCTGAGTAGTGACCTTGAGTTCCTAGGTAGTCTCAAGCTGTTGCAATGGTGTTTCCATCCTTTCTGCATGTTTCCAGGGCCGAGTTGTTCTGCCTGTTACCTGCTCAAGGAAATGAGGCCTTGCAGCCTTGCCTTTCCCCTTCCCTCCTGTAGTTCCACCAGCAGCCTCCATTTCCCAAAAGTAATTTTAAGTAACTTTGAAGCAGAGTTTGTACAGCACAGATTTTTCAAATGCTCTCAGCTGCTTACCAATAGAAAGGCACATGATTGACGGTTATTGGTAGATCTATTACTAGGAATTCATATTCACAGATTCACCTCCACATTTCGGGTCCAGCTGAACACATAATAAAAAGATTTTCTTTTAAGAATTTATAAGGTGAAATAAATTATTTGATAGATAACACTGAGAGGGGAAGTAGAACAAGAAGGTGACAACACAGTCCCATCATGTGGGTAGCCTAGATATCATCTGGGTTTTAGCAACTCAGTAAAGCAGAGCTTTACAAGGAGACCCAAAGAATGAGGTAGCCCAGGCGAATTGCAGGCAGTACCTTCAATATATAAGCAGTAGCATAAAGGGTGATTAGGAGGAGGTGATTTAACAATCTAGTGGGAGGAGGAAGCTGACATCGAGTTCACTTTTTGATGGAGAAATGAGAGATGACAACAGGACAAGGAGAGGTTGTCAGTGACTTTGGAAGTGGGGACAAGAAGCTTATGAGAAAGAGAAATAGAAGAATTGTGTAGAGAAATGTAATAGGTTCAAAGGGATGGACACAAGAAAGGACCTTTGCATCTCTGACTTTTGGATGACTACAGGTAAGACAAGTTCTACAAAGGCCTGACAAAACACGAAGTGCCATATAAGAGCATGAGCAAAAATTTGACATGGAGATGCGTGCATAAGCTTCTTCAACATGCTTGAGCATCCTTGGATACTTGTCAGATTACATGCCAGCCCACAGCAGAGAGACAGGACTCTTCGGTTTTATTCCACCTCTGAAATCAATTTTTATATAGAGTACATTGTTTCATCAGTGTAATTTTTTCTTGTTGCAGCTCATACATCTGGTCTTCTATGCTCACCTAAATCTTAGAGGAAGTCAGAAGCTTCAGGCTCTGGACTCTTTCAAAATGTGTTTTTCTTGCTGTCACTCCCACAGCAAGATATGATGTTGACAAGAAGCTCAGCAGGATCTAGCAATGTACGTTTGCCACCCAGAAAGCCAATCCTTCATCAGCCTGCATCAAAAGCAGTGTGACCAGCAGGTTGAGGGAAGGGGTTCTACCCCTCTACCCTGCTCTTGTGAGACCACCACCTGCACTACTGTGTCCAGCTCTGGGGTCCTCAATGTAAGAAGGACATGGAGCTGCTAGAGCAAGTCCAGAGGAGGCCGTGAAGATGACCAGAGAGCTAGAGCCCTCTGCTAATGCAGGCAGGATGAGAGAATTGGGGTTGATAACCTGGAGAAGAGAAGGCTCCGAGGAAACCTTAGAGCCCCTTTCAGTATCTAAAAGGGCTATAAGAAAGGCAGAGAGGGACTTTGGACAAGGGTATGACGTGACATGACAGGGGGGAATGCCTTCCCACTGACAGAGGACAGGATTAGATTGGATACTGGACAGAAATTCTTCCCTGTAGGGTTGGCGAGGCCCTGGCACAGGTCACCCAGAGAAGCTGTGGCTGTTCCATCCCTGGAAGTGTTCCATGCCAGCTGGACAGGGCTTGGACAAGCCCATGGCAGGGATCGCTTCCAATCCACACCATTCTAGGATTCTATGATACAATGAGTGGTGTACAGTGGGAGCAGACACAGCAGACCTGGACCCTTGAACACTGTTTCCATCCATTACATCTTAGTAATTAGTGATAAGTGGCCTGCTTTCCCTTGGCCATAATCCCTTCCTTTGCTTACATCTCTTCCAGAGGAAGCACCAACAGGCACTACAGAAAAGCAGGACACTGACTGGCACCTATGAAGTAAAACAATGACAGGCAGTAGCACATCTGTACCAACAGGTACATCCATCCATCCATTAGGACTAACCCAAGTGTACATTCACCTTTATACTACTAGGTGTGATTAGAGGGGTACCCATCATGAACAATCATCTCTGCCTATAAAGAAAAACTTCTGCAGGCCCTTTAAGAAAAATTAGCCATAGATTGTCTACCTTCTTAATACCTAGGCCTCTGAGCACATGCCTGACAGAAGCACATCAAGTGCACACAGCAGACTCACACGATCAGCATGCCAGCTGCTGGGGAATAAGGAAAAAGGGGTTGGATTTCTCAACTACAGAGATTATCAGAGAACCCCATATAACCAGTCTTTTTCTCCCTTCATCTTTGGAGAGCCATCTTCCCATAATTTGATGCTCACAAACAGCCTTGCACTTTTAGATTTGACATACTTGGATCCGAGAGAAAAACCTGGTACAAAGGATGACTACTGCAATAAAGCAATATCCACACACACACACACACACACACACACACACACACGTATCTATACACACATGCATACATTAAAAAAGTATATTTTTGCCTGCAAAGTCCCAAACACTGAGGACTATTTTGGCTGGATTCCTTTACATTCATCTCTTGCAGTCAGAGAGGAGTACCTAAAAAATAATTTCTTCAGGGTGGTCCTTCTTTTGAGCACAATCCATCAGAATTAATGCAATAGTGTTGTTTTGTGCTCAGCAAACTAGCAGAACAAAAGCACAGGGACCCTTCTCATGATTCTTTTGTTCTAGGTTTCTAGTAAAAGAAACAATATATAATTCCACATTTAGGGATAGAAAATATTTTTCAACATTTTAGCTCAGTAGATGTATCCTAACATTAGATACTGGCATACATGGAACAGAAATATGTTAAACTGTCTTACCAGCTCAAAGAAAATGTCACTTTTTGCACCGCTTCTGTCCCTTGATAGTTTGGGTTTCGTGGTTTGATGATCATGCAGTAGCAGCAGTGACATAATAAAGCAGAGCATACTGTGCCTGATTTTAAAGATAATCTCAAGAACCAATGAAAAACTGCTCAGATTATCAGATTGAGTTAAAGTAGCCGTATCTGTAATTACTCATTAGTCATGGAGAAACTGAGGAATTTCTGCTAAAGGGTTAACATTTAAAAGGCCAAGCAATTTGCTGAATATAGAAGTATAGGCTTGCAACTTTTATATAAAAAAGGGCCAACAGAAGAGCTTTCTAAGTGACCTAAAGTAATTTTCTAGCCCTGTCTGGATGTGAGGCAAAACTGCTTCCACCCAAGTCCTCTACCAAACTATGCTCAGACTCCTGGAGCACCCTGAGCGGCCCTGCCCTGCGCTTCCCCCACAGCCAACTGCTGCACTGTGCTCAAAGTGCAATTCTGGAAGCAAAGGCAAAAAAGTATTGCAGTGCTTCTGTGTCCTGATCCCAGAGCATATGAGGAACAGATCTTCCCACGCCCAGCTGCAATGGCAGTGTTACAATTAGGATGCATCAAGTCAGTCCTGTACGTGGGTCTAGTGCCAAGAAGGGGGAGAGAGAAGCAGTCGAAGAATAGACCAAATAACAGTCTGTCAGTATCAGCTTCTGGGGCCAAGAGACAAGGAGGCAGAGGCCATGCAGAAATGGAGATGGACATTTCCAAATTGGTACAACAGAATGAATTATGGTTCTTCCCCTAGTATCTGCTTTTTGGCCCTAACATTCCTGGGAAAACATAATTTTTCCAAATTAGATACTGCTAGGTAAGGGACATTTGCAGTTTGCTCCTAGGAGACACTGAAAAACCCCCACTTCCAACCCCTCCACATTCACAGTGACAACAATTCATTGGCCAAAGGGCAATTGTTACAGCTTGCTTCAAAGGGAATGGCCTCCCTTATTTTAATACTCTTATGGCAGGTACCTGCCTGCAAAATCTGCCTCCTAGGGTGACCAGAAGTAACTTCTAGCCCAGCATAGCACCAAACCATCACCTTCTACCAAATGTACAGCCCGATAGTGTTGCAGTAATAGAAACAGCTCCTTCAGCAGTTCTGGGGCCAACGATACAGAGACAAATAGCAGGCAGAACTGAGATGTAAAGGGCCATAGAAAGAAAGATGAGTTTCCCCTCTTCCCTTAAGCAGCCGGGGTCAGTTACCACAATGTAGTTTCTGAAGTGAAAATAGTTGTAAGATGAAGCTGTAAAAGACTGTGTGGAAACCATCAGAAACACTTCTGCCTAGTACACATTCGCATTGACATGAGCATGATGCAAAAGCCCTTGTAGGACAGTGTGGGGCAGGCTCAGCTCATCCAGGCAGTGAAGTTGGGGTGATCCTCTGCAGTTCATAGAGGACACACAAGGGACTGGTTGTGCAGCAGGGAGGATGTATTAGCATGTGAAGACCTCCCACAACTTATCACAGCTGATGACAAGAAAAATGGAAAATAAGGAGGGAAGGAACCAAAAAACTTAATATCTTAGAGCAGTGCCCAGGAAGCCACTGAGCTAGGGGTATATTGAGGGAATAATAAAAACATGGGCAAAACTAAGCCATATAGGTCCAAAATCAACATAGCAGATACCATGGCTGTTCTGAACAATCAAACCAGGGAGGTGGATGCATAGCAGTACAGTCCCAGCACTCACCTGTGAAAGAAAGAGCTTCTCTTCATTACAGTACTCCCTTCTCTTTAGGGAGCTGTGGAGATGCCTATAGTCTCAGTTAAGAGATGGAGAAGAGGGAAGGGAGTTTATTGGTATCACAGCAACAACAGATTATTACTGCACTGAAAGCAAACATCATTCACCACAAAGATTCTCTCAGGATAGGACCTCCTACAGCCAAGCAGCACTATGCCTACATAAGACGTTAGGTCTTCACATTCACTTTCAGTATTGCAGTAACTTTTAAAGACAATTAGGCTAAACAAATCAGAGATAGAGATGTCAGAGGGAAACAGATTGACAGTTACAGTGCAAATTGCAGTTTCATAGTTGGCTTTATTAGCTAGCAGAAATTGCTCAAAATCTGTGCTACTGACCTGTTAACAGCAGTAGAGCAAGTCCAAGGCAGAAGTTGCAGGCACATCCAGCTAGGACGACATTTCTGAGATTTTGGCATAGTTTTAAAAGCTGCTCAATTAATGTGCTTGAAAAGTGCTGGGAGATAAGCTGATTCAGTAGCCTAGTAGAAAGAGTTTGTCTGGAATTATATATTTTGAAGACTTTTCATTTACAGACCCCACCTGGAAAGGCACAGTCTTTCTGAAACCTGAGTTGTGCTTGTTCTCTTGGACATATATTTCTATGGTGATTAAATAAGAATTGGCTTTGATCATACCCCATGGACAGGTCTGGGACCTCCATAACTAATAAACTACTACAGCTGAGTTTAAAGAGCCAAAAGACATTAGTAGGAAAAGTAATACCACATGTTGTTTGGAAAGGGTGGGGGAGCCTTAATGTAGCAAACATGCTTGCCATGGGTTATGCTTCTAAGAGTCCATGTACAGCCAAACTCCCAAGTCATGCAAGAACACCACGGAAAATAATTTAATGTTCTGTACTCTTCAAAAGGTTACTGTAAAAAAATTGCACATCTATATAACCCAAAGGATAATTTTCAAGGTACTTAGAATTCTAAAAAAGACAACAACCAACCAACCAACCAAACCCAGAAACAATCAATCATAACAAATTTGAGACATTAATAGGATAAGTGGCAACAGAAATAGACACGTATTTCTGTGGACCTAACAGTTTTCAGTTGTATGCAAGAAGCTTACACAAAGCAAACTTTGTTTCTCTTCTGAATTTTGCTAACACTTTGCCCCTGGCACAGTAAGGAAAGGCCCCACACTCTGCCAAGTAACATCAAGCCCTCAGTTTGCCTGTGCCCCACTGACAGGGCTGTCAGAGCGACAGGAGACCCACTGCTTGACGTAGCTCCGTGGAAAGTCCTGCCCCTCCTGCTCAAGAGAGATGGGCCCACAGTTGGTCTGACTGTTTTGCCCAAATTCACAATCAAGTGGACTTCCACAGTCTGAGTCCACAAAGCCACTGTCAATAGTGTCCAAATCAACGCAGATCATAGGGTAACTGTCACCGGGCCTGGTACTGTGAGGGAAGAAGTCATAGGAGCCTTCACTGTAGGAAACACTGTCACCGTCAGGAGAAGGTAGAGAACCTGGATTTTCCAAATCCCACCGAAGAGGCTGCAAGCAAAGGGCTTCTAGGATGTTCCCCACTCCTCCTTCTGAAGACCTTTCTACTTGCTGGTGGACTGGGACACTTGTGCTCCTCAAGTGGTCTGTGGACACGGAACCTGAAGCAAGTATTTTGTCCTGCGTGCTCAGATCAGCCAGATGCAAGTCATGGGATATCTTTCTGTCTTCCTCATCAATGTTAACCTTGGGGTAACCAGGTCCTCCAGCACTATCATCTTCCTCATTGGTATGCTTATGTCCCCTGTACACGTGGTTACAGCTGCACTGGTGGTTACAGGATGTAAATTCATCAGCCACAGTCACCGTATCAATGGACAAGTGCCCGTATGACTGCTCCTCAGTCCCACCACTGCTGTTTACACCGGACCACAGGGACTGGCTATTGTGGCCTGGGGCAGTCAGGCAAGACACACAGGTCTTGCAAGTCAGATTCTTTCTCAGCTCATGCAGCTCTTCCCGTGTGGTGTTGTTAGAAGGACGCATGGTATAAACTTCTAGGACTTCTGGCAGGACTATTCCCCATTCAAAGAAATCAAAGGTCATTTTTGTATGGGATGCACCAACCCACTTCTGCAGAAAAGGACATACAGTGAGAGAGGTTAGTATCACAAGTTTTGAGGTTGCACAGAAATGACCAAAGTTCTTATACTTTTAGAGGCGAAAGCAAACTCTAAAACCACTGACTCTTCCAACAGAACAGGGTAGGAGATGCTGTTATTACCAGACACAGCTGCAGGCAAACTGACTGAAGTAATTCAAAATAATTAGCTCTGAGAGGTTTGCATGGCTTTGCAATTTTCTCTATGCTGCAAAGGATGCCACTGCCCATAGCAGCATTCTTTCATCAATCAGCCTGAAGTCCCAGGCCAAGCCACTAAGTTGCCCCTACCCTCTTGTCCTGGATACTGCTTCTCTTGGGAAGGATGGTCAGCTTCTCCCCATGTACTGCACTTGCAACCAACACACACATAGTCCTGCTCTCTCACTTCCCCTGCCTCAGTTTCCTGGGAAGGGGGTCTGGACAAGGCTTCTCCGATCTTCTGTATGCACCAGAACAGCTTTTCTTTCACAGTGAAAAGAAGGAAGCAGAAGTAGGCAGGGGTTGGGGTCCTCACAGAACTCTAGCCACCACCTGCAACACTTACTCAGATGATTAGGGAGTGCCACACATTGAATCTTGCCCTTCTGTATCACCATTAGCATCACACTGCCCTGTCCCAGGTATTCTCTCTAGATCACAAGCCCCTTGCCTTCAGTCACATCTGAGAGTAAAGGCACTTCTGGATTTCTCTGATTTAAGAAAACAGTAAAAGTTTATGTTTCTTCTGAAGAAGTCCCTAAATCAGACACACAGATCACTGCAAATTTTAGACATGTGCCACTAATGAATGCCACTAAGTCCTACTTGAGGATTCTGCTCCCTGTCTTCCACTTACCTAATGGCTGAGCTGTGTCAAGGCTCTTCTAAGTGTATTGCTTTCTGCTGTGTATAAAATAGGTAAGAACACTGCATTTCATAGACACTATGAAGGCTTCTGAGTGCTGCCACATCTGTCAGACTGCCTTAATCTTACTGGCCTCCTGCCCCAAACTGCACTCAGCATAACTATACACGAGCAAAATATTTGGGAAGTGAACAGCTTGGCAGGAGTTTATTACCTTCTGACAGAGAGCATGGGGAAAAAAAAAAAAAATCTTCATTACAGCAGGAAGCACCAAGTCTTATTTAATTAATTTTTAACCTAAGCTACAAAGAACTTTGTATTAAAGCTGTAATGGACAGAAAGGCACCCGAGGTGGAAAAAGGGTTTTGGAGAAACAACAGAAAATCCTTTTCTTAGAATTGAGTGGGCAGAATATTTCCTATTCCCTCTTGACAGTTCTTTGCAAATTCCCACTCAATATGAACCTAAGAACTCACATACACACAAGTAAACAATGTTCCTTAGCTTTCCCTTCTATGTTTTAAGTTTTTCTCTAACATTTTCACTGCTTCCTACCCAATCCAAGAGTGCTGTCTGCAGAGCATTACTACTGTAATTTGTAAACATTATTCACGAGATATAACCTAACAAAACCTGCATTTCTTTGATGCAGGCAGGATGCAGTTGAATAAGACCTACATCAACTGGGTTTTTGCTGGCCAAAAATGACAAGTCTGTTCACTTTTTAGTGATGTCAGCACATCCTCTTAACATCCCTGCCTGTGCATCTTGTGCTGTGGCTGTGTGAGCAACTGCTGCTTTGATCTCCAAATTTCCTAGGAAGTAACTCAGCTTTAGCAACTGAGACTCCTTCCCTTCCCAGCAGCACTGAACAGCCTATGTAAAAACTGGCAAGAATGTAATTCCCACAGAACAGAGAAGCCCAAGGCTTCACCTGAGAGGAGCATGGCTCTTGGCATACCAGGGAGCTTTTATTTTAACCTTGAGTACTAGCCCATGACTCTCAGGAATTCACACACTGGGTCCTCCTGGTCCTTCCCCTGAGAGCAACTAGTACCAGCTGCCTCACCAGAGGATGCAAGTATCCCTCTGGTGCAGATATAGGAAGGCATAACAGGTCTGAAAGAGGAAGGAAGGAAGGGAGACAGTCACTACTGGCTTCGGCCTGAATAGCACCCCTCCAAGACTACTTGCTTAATCTAATTACAAACATCAGCCTTGCAGCAGTGGGAAAGTAAGTACATGAAGATCATTAGGGCCCTCTCCCAGAGGGTCTAAGAAAAAGCAAAAAGAAAAAGCAAACTCTGAAGTGTCTCTGATCAGTTCTGCTGTAACAACAGGAACTTGTTCAGAAAGAGGCAGTGATGTTTGCACTGATATGCCAGCACTTTTACAGTTCGATAACAGGACTGTGAGCTGCTCCTCAGCTTAATAAAATAATTATTTATGGATGCTCAATGTGCTTTTACTTTTGCATCCTGAGGACTCCAGAAAACTTTGCAGCTTTTGCAAACTATTTTGTTACAAAAGCAAGTTTGGCTGCTGTTAAATGAGAAGAGAATTTGGGAGGGCTAGGCAAAGTTACTCAAAGACAATTCCTTCATAGGGAGTCAAGCTGCACTGTACTATCACAGCAATTTCCCCCCAAAGCTCTGGACATCTTCCCAGGACAATAGGCATAACTATTGCCTACGTGAGTGACTTTTCAGAGAGAACCATATGGCTTAATGTTGAGCTTGTGTCACATCAGAGCCTGGAGTGGGAGATCTGGCCTTTACAATTAAGTCTGTTCCATGGCCTTTATGGCCCCATGGGACTGCAGCTTTGGAAAAGTCCCAGTTATTGTTCTGGTATTGGACTCCCATCAGGATCCCAGTCTTCACAAATCACGTGAACTCAGCTCATACACTGAGACAGCACCTACAGAGAATAAGCAGAACAGACATGACATAAAAGCCTTCATGGCACAGAACAGACACTGGAGAGCTCTGGTCACTATATCTAGAGCCTTCTGGCATTCCTTTGAGATAGATTTCCCCTCCTACTGCCCTAAAGAGAATCCCTTGCCCAGGATAGCACAATGGTTTTTAAGTTTGTTATGTGCTCCACTCCACATGTTCTTGTGTAGCCCAATTATACCTTGAAATCTCCATTATGTGCCAGGTAAAGAGGTTTGAAAAAGGGAGCAGGGTCTGGTATGCAAGCCATCTTCTTCCAAAAGCTGGAAGAGAAAAGAGAAAGGTTTTGGGGTTAAGCATATGTCACGGATGCAAAGCAAGGCATCTCTAGATCCATTTCAAGCAACTGAAATCACCTGCCCAGCCTCATGAGTTAGAAAGTGGCTGAGGATCCAAGGATGCCTTGTGCTGCCAGAGCCATCTAATGGCCTTTCTTGTGAACCTCACAGGAGGTGGGACCTCAGCACTTGCACACACATATATTCATGCTAAGGAAAGAGATTCCAATTTTTTCCTTCCTGGAAAAGCACCAAGTGCTTGAAGTGCATTTTCCCCTCAAGCTGAGCTGGCTTGTGGTCTGCACATCAGAACTCTGCCCTATGCAATTCTTTTGTGGACCTGGGCTGTGCCAGCCCTGTTGCTGCACGAGCCCAGCCCTCCTCTGTGTCAGCACCCCAAAAGGGAGAGAGGCTCCCAGCCAGCATTGAGGGGCCTATGTCAGCTTTGAAAAGGGGCAGGACAGCCCTGGCTACTGCTTCATCTGGCAGCTGCAGAGCACAGACAAGACCAGAACAGCTCAGGAGGCTAGGTGGCCCTTGCTTCATCCTTGTGTGCCACTGTCTTGTCCCAACCAGCTGAGTGGCAGCAGAGCCCCAGAGAAAAGCAGCTCGCTCCCAGCAGGACATCAGCTAGAGACCATATTTGGCTGGTCCTCACAAGCTCATAGCAGCCCATGCTGCCCATACAAAAAAGGCTGCCTGTGAACACCCCATCTTTATCAAGATAGAGTAAGAGCATTTACTCACGCTTCCTGAAGCATTCTTACCTCTGCTGTTTGGCCAGAAAGGTTGCGATTGAAGCCATGACTGACACAACAACACCAAACAGCAGCAGCCATCCCATGCCTGCTGTTTGTGTTACTGCTGAACAAAGAGAAGGGTCATTCAGGCTCACCTTGCATTTATCCTCCGGTCAATAAGCAGGAGATGGTAAGAAGAAAAAGGGCTTTTGCAATGGAAGGGCTTGTCAGGCATTGGAAGGGCCTGCCCAGGGGAGTCACTATCCCTGGAGGTGTTCAAGGAATGACTGGATGTGGCACTCAGTGCTCTGCTCTGGTTGACAAGGTGATGATCAGTCACAGGTTGGACCTGATGATCTTGGAGGTCTTTTCCAACATAAATGATTCTGAGGCACCCTTAATTTCTACCCCAGACTCTCTCATAGGGACATTGAGGCTGTCACCTGGGCCCCATGGCCCAGGTCTGAATGAGAATGCTCAGAGAAGACTGCATCAATGAAAGGAGCAGTGCATCAGCTGCCCCATGGCCTGGCTGCACCACACACAGACAGCCAGCAAATTTGGGGCAGGACAGCTCCCTGCCACGAAGACCCCTGGTGTTTCTGACTCCTGGTTTACGGACACCTCATAAGTGATCCATGAAGTGAAGAGAGAGAGCAGTTGGCCAGAGACATGTGAAGAAATGGTGTTGACTAAATGACTGTTTGGTGGCTGCTCTCCACCTGTGGTGAAAAGGTGCACCTTTAAGATCCAGACCTCAGATATCCCTTTGCAAATGGAGCTTGGCCCTGCTGCCACAGCACCGTGTAAACCCTGTAATATTTCAATTTGAGCTGCAGATGAATGAGAGAGCAGGGAAGCTCAGCACATTCTGCTGACATTGACTGCAGTTATTTTGTCCTGCTCTATTGGAGCAAAGGCTCCCTGTTTTCATAGCCTTTGTTCCACCACAAGAAACATCAGTGTACTTCTGTGCATAAGGTACTGTGAAATCCCTGCGGAGTGGTAGCTACCAAACAAAATACCCATGCCCAGCATGACCAACCATTAGAGTCCAGTCCCAGAACTCAGACTTGAGAGCAGGATCCCTCTCCCCTCAGCTGAAGGCAACACTAAGCTCCAGTAGAGGAGATCTCCCTCATTTCTGAAAGCTGCAAGCAGGACCCTGGGCATTTGACACTGAAGAGGAAGCTAGAGGCTACACTCCTGCTGTGGCACCCAAACCTACAGGCAACCCCACCAAATCCTTTTCCAAGGGAGAACATCGATACTGACAGCCCAGGCCTGTGGTTCCTGTACTCAGCAAGAAAGCTAACCATACCTGTTTAGACTATTTAGAATTTGTTCTGATTAATTAGATTTCATTAGAGTTCTGAAAGCATTCTGACACTGGACTAACTGGAAGGGCAAGGACAGCTAGTAGCATGTACCGGCAGGGCTGGTTTTCAGTGACACTGGAAGACTCCATTCACTCCAAAACCCATGGTAGCCGCTGTCTTCGCGGGGTCTGGCTCTCACTTGGAACTCGTACTCAGTGTTCACTTGGAGTTCCCATGGTAGGATCACCAGTGTCTGTTTACCTTCATGAACAGCTTTAGTCTTCTGAGTCTGTGAATAATTAAACACCAAACACTCAGGGTTAGAGTGACTGTTCTCACTTTCCCCTCACTGCTGCATAGTGAGGAGCCCTGTAAAATAACCTCCCCTGCTTTCAGGTTGTTTCTTCAAGGCCATGCTCTGGCTGGTCTGCAGCTGCATTCAGCCACTGGGGAACCTTCATACAGGACAGCATGAGAATCAAATGAATTATCACTCTTCCTCACGGGAACTACTACTTCTCACACAACTTCTGCTTCTTGATTCATTTTTGGGTTTGCCTGTTTTCAGTCCAGTCAAGCAGAAACATATCTTTTCTAAACCATGAAAATACTTCTTCCACACCAGTGCTGCCATCCTGGTTGTGCTGGCCTCCTCTTTTCTGGTACATCCTACTTGATGGTAAACTGACATCTCACTTACCTCCCAGCTATCGGTCCTTCTCTTATAACGCAGCTGATATTCCAGCTCCTCATTCAAAAAGTGGAAGGGAGATTTCTGGTAGGTGGTTTCCCAAGAAATATTGTAACCCTCTGAGAACAAAGTGGTCAGGTTGAATGGAGGCTGTGGTTTGACTGGAAGACAGGATGGTGTTACCTTTCATAACATTACTACAGACAAGACAGCCCAGTGTGGTATCAGCAATGCAGAGCGAGTAGGGAGCAAAACTGGCCTGGCACGGGTGGGCCTTCCTCATACAGGAGAGCATACACAGCATCCCTGCCCCTCAGCCGTGCACAGAACCTCCCATCTGAGCAGCATAATGAGGTCAGGCCCGAGTTTTCGCTGAATATACCTTCTGCCTGTCTCTGAACCTCCTCATTGCTTAGGGAGCAGAAGAAGATAGTACAAGAGGATAATAAGTCCTGGGAGATGTAAAGAGTAGAGCACCTCTCATGACATAAGAGGACTCTATGAGGTCATGATTGCTTGAAAAATTGGGGAAATATTCCTCAATGTAACAGATATCAGGAAAAGCTGAGGCAAGGGGACACTGCATAAACCCGGTGCAATTCCCTGTGTCCTAAGTGCCCAAAACCCAAGCTTTTATATCCCTGCAGGGTGTGTTCATGTATGGAAAAGCAGTAACGCAAAACTCCAGCAGGGCCTGCTACTGAGCTGCAATGCCTCTGGACAGGGACCTTCAGGAGGTATGCAAAGCACTACTACCCAGTATCTAGCCTGTCAGTGGAGTCAAGGGGACTTCCTGAAATGTTATGGCATTTGTCAAAAAGGCAACACTTCTCAAGTAAAGTTTAATTTCAGAAGAATCCAAGTAGAAAAATCCTTTTCATATGCCTGCACGGTACCCATCTGCCTGACTAACCACTCCTTTTCTTCAGTTTGCTACACAACCAGAACATACCAGCATTCCAAGTCAGCTACATGATTGCATTCAATCTTCCTGTCATGCAGGAGAGATGATTAGGAATTGCCCCATAAAGGGGAACTGCTACATCCATTGCATCTGGGACACCTCGTGCCACCCAAAATAATGTCATGTTAGGTGTCCACTGCAAGAGCCTTCTGGAACTACTTTGAGATAAGAAGAGAGCTGGAAAAGGACTTTTGACTAGGGCATGTACTGATGGGACAAAAGGGAGTGGCTTCACACTGACAGAGGGCAGGGTAAGATTGTATACTGGGGAGAAATTCTTGGCTGTGAGGGTGGGGAGGCACAGATTGCCCAGAGAAGCTGTGGCTGCCCCATCCCTGGAAGTGTTCAAGGCCAGGTTGGACAGGGCTTGGAGCAACCTGGTCTAATGGAAGCTGTCCCTGCCCGTGACACAGGGTTGGAACTTCATGATCTTTAAGGTCTCTTCCAGCCCAAACCATTTTAAGGATTCTATGAGTTGTGACATTTGCAATAAAGCAATTCCTCCTGCTCTTTAGAATCCAGCCAAGAACAAATTCCTGCATAATAATCTAGGTATGAGACTGGTCAAAGGTGGAAATTTGTCACCTATTGCTTCATGGTGAAAAGGAATTTCCCCATGAAAAGCATGGACTAAGCCAGCTCTAAGCTCAGCCTCAAGCATAATAGTGACAATAAGAGCACAGTGCTCTGTGTAGATGAGTGTACACCAAATGTAGCCCCCACCACTTGCTGCCATGCTCACTCCTTGCCCAGACTATCCTGGCACCTAGACATAGTCAGACAGTATTTATCAAATCCACCATTTTTGTACTTACTGTTGTCTGACAAATAAAAGTCTTTGGAAATCACTTGCTGCCTATCAGCTACCTCTGTAACATCCACCTGGACCTTGGTATCTCCTAGGAGTTCAGTCATGTCCACAGTGCACATGTACTCTGTGTGACTGGTGTTCCTGGACAATTGCAGGAGACTGCACGCAGCCACAGTATTTTCAGGATCTTCCTCAGGAATCCTAAAAAACCCAAAACAAATAAGTCCACATCTACCACATGCTGTAGTTGTTGCTGAACCACCAGGCATAGAACTTGATTAAAAAAAAGTCAACATGTTCAAATAAAAATTTATCTTTGAACTTTTACAGATGTTTTCCCCTTTCTATTTGCTCAGCTTAGCATCTTTGAGAGAAGCAGAAAAGTGTTTGTCAAAAGGAAAGGTGCTCCTCGGGGTTAAACAACCCAGGACTGCATCCATTCCTTTGCTGGGGCAGAACAGCAGCCATATGGGATTGAACAATCTGCACAAGCCCTGCCAATGCACATGGGTGAAAGTTCACTGTTAACAGCAGCAAAGGGCAAGGTATTCCCATGGGAAGAGAGCAGGCAATGCTAAGGAAGCTGGAGTCAGCATAGCAGTCAGTGGAGGCAGGAATCAGGGGTCCTTTGCTATGGGGGAAGTCAGCTGGTAGCTGAAGTGTGAAATGCCAAGTAAAAAATCAGATATCAGCAAGAACAGGATTTCTACCCAACAAAGAGGACAGAAGGTCACCACCGTGCTATGGTCATGCAGAGATTCCTGCTAACTAGACTTTGCTCATCCTACCAAGACATACCATGTTGCAGTGAGGCTGTATGAACCAGCACCCAGGTCATTTTTCAGGATACAGGACAGGGTCTGTATGTAGTCCACAAAACAAGTGAGGTTTTCACAACACACAGCTGTAGATTTGGAAAGAAAAAACACAATATCAACTTCCATGATAAAGCAAGCAGAAATTTACATCACCATATGCAGTCCTCAGGGTTCTCACTAAATCTGAAGGGAACAGATCATTCTGTGACAGCCCTTACAAAAATCTCCAGCCTTGGGTTAAGATGTGTTCCAGCTCTACAGGATGACAAGTCTTTGACAGCAAGATAAGTGTCAAACAAAAATCTATTAAAAATACTGTGGCAGCCAAAATCAGAAAGCGCCCAAATTGTGACTGAATTTTCGGACTTATCCCTGTCCCTTCTCATACAATCACTACAGCAGAGTCACATATTTTAGCAAGAGTCTTCACTTATATGTATATGGCACATAGAATAGGCATGATAACCCAGTAAGAAGCAGTACCATATTCAAATATTTTTATGATACCACTTCCTAAATTGAGTACTATTCTTTGCTAGTCTAGTTTTCATTGTATGACATGTACATGGCACTTCACTAAAATACCACTTTTTTTTTTTAAATGTGCAATTCTTTCTTTGCCTCTCTCTATTTTCTACAGCTTGATATCTGCAGCATCAATACACTTCATGTCCAGCTCCAGAGGTTTGATGTTTTTCATGAAATTTTGGAAAAAAAATTGCAAATTTATAATTATTAAAATTTCTGTTAATCATTCTGATAGGCACAATTTAATTACTTGTAAAGAAAACTTTAGAGGCAATTGTGGAATTTACACTGGTCATTAAGAAAATTAAGTCATTTGAAAGTGGTCATAAAGCAACATTTATGCTCTTATAATTGTTCTGCAGGAGCTCTGCTCACAGATCAGTATCTGACATGTGCTGTACAAAAGCACCATTGTCCTGTGCATCACACACTTCAGTTATCTCCCTGGATTTCAAGGCAGGGAAGATGCAGCACAGTGAGAAGTGTCTGCATTGATGAGTCCTTTCCTGACAGCACCCTGGACTGACTAAAACTATCACCACTATCCTAGTAATGGCTGAGTGAGGAAAGGCCTGCAGGAAATGCAGCATGCCATGCTGGTGCAAACCATGCCTCCTGCAGTGACCATTCATCTCTGACATGTACAGTATCACCCTTTTTGATGGGAATAAAATGGTTGTCATCTAGAAAGAGATTCAAGGTTGTAACATCCATGATTAAATCAAGCATGGGTCCTCCCCTACCATCAGGGCTGCCCCCAGCCTCATGAGAACTTGTTACTTCACAGCCATCAGGCACGCAAATCCTTTGATGCTGACCATGCTGCAAGCTCTCCTCCCATTGTCATTCTGCTGCTTGTCTGGTTAGAGAAGCTGCACTCCCTGCTTCCTCCTTTCCCTTTGCAACATGCTTTGTGTTCAGTGTTGTTTGCAGATGATGAAAGCAGACTGATACAATATGTTCAACAATCACAATGCCCAATTTTACAGCTGAAGCTGTATGCAGAGAACCACCAACAATATGGAATGCAGGCAGCATGTGCACTGATGGACCAAAAACATCTGTTCCGCCCTTCAGATCAATTGACTGTCCCCACAAACTGTCTCTGCATTTACAGTCCCAATGCACAGTAGGGGTGTCCAGTGGAGGGAGTAGCCTCCTTCTAGGCCAGGATAAGTTCAAAGGAAAACAAAGTCCAACTTTTCCTTGCTGATGTCACCCATCACAACATTTACTTCCCAGTCCTCCTGCTCTCCATATGTGAGCTCTGGGCAGCACTCAGATTTGTATACAAGACCCCCATTTCTCCAAAGAGCTAGGAGAGGGACAGAAGAAATTTGGAGATATTTGCAACAGACTGGCCCCAAGGATGTACATATGCTTTTTTAAACTGTAAATTATTCAAGTGATATGGTTGTCACTTTTTTTTCATTTTGACTTTTTCATTTCACACTGACTTCAGAATTTTGTTCTAAAATTTTCATTAATTTTTCTCTTTTCATTTTGAGCCCTCAATAGACTCTTCTGAGGGTCCTGGTCTAGGCGCTGTTTGGTCCAAAGTCCTGAGCAACATATTTTTTCTCCTTTAGCCTAATTTTACTCTCCTACAAAAATGGGGTTAGAAATCTCTTGCTTTCCTTTAGTGAGGACAGCAAGTACTAATAAGCTGTTAAGCATTAGTAATTAGCATTTTGCTATGCTATTATGTTAATTAGTCAAATAGACTACTATTCCTAGGTAGCTGGTAAGCTGCAAGTGTATCTTTGGGCAAGAACCTGTTAACAAAATTAAGAGGACAACTTTTTACTGGGAAAGAAATAATTAAGTGTCCTAAACCCAGTTAGATCTAGGATGAAATGTCTGTCCTTGACAGCTTCAGAAACAAAATTCAAACACTTCTAACAGTAAGATCTAGGTTGATTCAAACTGAAATTAGTACACAGTAATTCCCTGTGTACTAATTTCACAAAATTCAGACCAAACATCACAAAGGTCCCATATGGCAGGAAGATATAACTCTGAATGCATCTTTTCTGTTAACTTAGGTTTAACTGGAGCAGGTCCAATGCTCTGCCTAGAAGCAGCACGTAAGATATATCTAAGTTTCCCTGCAGACAGTTGTCGCTGCCTTGTCCTGTCCAGCTGACCTGTTCAGAGAGTCAGCTCTGAGTCATATGGAGTTTGCAGTGTGGGTAGGAACCAGCAAAAAACGGTGGGTGACTTTCTGCACAGTCCAGTCCTGAGCCAAGGGGCTCAGATCAGGAGAGGTTCACTCCACTGTCCCTGCAGACCTGCCAACAGCAACCATAAGCCGTGGTCTTGGCCACCAGAATCTTTGCTACAACAACGGGTTTTTTGGGTGGGGGAAATCCTACTCTAATGTCACTGGGAGACATTTCAGTCAAGCCAAGCACTAACTCTGCACTCTCCCTGCTGGTGCTGCTCCCCACAGCCTGGCTGAGCTCTGCCCAGCTGTGCACCTTCCTGTGCCTGTCTTCCACTCCTTATCCCATAGAACCCTCTCCCCTGCCACCATATCTTGTGCTTGCTGTCCCATGGCAACCTGGGCTCATGCACATCTCATCAGAGCTGGCAACAACTGTCAAGATAAATCCTGTGGGTGTACAGCCGGGAAAAAATAACTGAGAACTTACTGTATTGGAATAAAAGGAAGAAGGAAATATTCTGGAGCCACCGTTTGTTCCTCATGTCGGTTCTGACTGGATGTCCTGGGGGGGGGGGGGGGGAAGAAAAAAAGAAAAACACAAACAAAACTCCCACAATCAATTAAAAGCTCAGCTCAGACATCTACTAATATGATGAAGGTTGAGGTGGAATTAATCTTGCTTTCATGAAGTGTCTAAAAGTGCTTTATTTAGGCAAGTAATTTCAGCTCTCCTGTGTCATGTACCTACTCCATGGGCTGAGGGAGGGATGATCAACAGCCCTGCCAGCTGGCCACAAGTGAGGTCAGTGAAATCCTTGTTCCTTGCCATCATGTGCGCAGAGAAAGCAGCAGTGACTGAAGCCTTAGGCTATCCATGCAACAGGAAAGGCTCTTGGGTTAAGTGCTAACCTATTTTTTAATTCATTAGTTTCCTGCAACTAGAAATGGCTTACCACTATGGGAAGTGACATTGCTGAAGGTTAAACATCTGTGCAGTGAATTAGTCAAAAAGAGTCTGAAGGTCATTGTGGGTCTGTATGAGCAAGGCTGGTGAGAAGTCATTGATTTGGCCTACCCATGGTTAAATAAACATGAAATATCTAGCTAAAGGACTCCAGGAAGACATACCAGAAAAAAAAACCCCGCCTCCCTTGTGGCACAAAAGAGAACAATGTACAGTACTGACTGCAGGGAAAGGCTGTGCTGATGCACTTTGGTGCCATGCCACATAGTCTGACCTACCTTCTTTTAATTTAAAACCATCACCCCTTGTCCTTTTACAACAGGTTCTGCTAAAAAGTCTGTCCATATCTTACTAGCTTCCTTTAAATACTGAAAGGCTGCAATATGGTCTCTCTAGAGCCTTCTCTTCTCCAAGCTGAACAACTCCAGCTCTCTCAACCTATCTGTAGCCTCTCCAGTCCTTGGAGCACCTCCATGGCCTCCTCTGGACTCAGTACAGCAGCTCCACGTCCTTTTCATGTTGGGGGTCCCAGGGCTGCAGGCAGAACCTCAGGCGGGGGTCTCACGAGAGCAGAGTAGAGGGGGAGAATCCCCTTCCTCAACCTGCTGTCCACACTGCTGGGAATGCAGCCCAGGGCACAGGTGGTTTCTGGGCTACCAGTGCACATGGATGGCTTATATCCAGCTTTTTGTCCACCAGCACCCACAGGTCCTTCTCAGCAAAGCTATTCTTGATCCATTTATCTCCCAGCCTGTACTGATATGGGGGGTTGCAGGTATCCAGGTTCTTGGGTGCCTGTGCTGCCTCCACTACCAGCAGCAAACACCCAGACAGTCACTCAGCAGAGAGAAGCCAGTGAGGCCTCTACCACGTGGGGAACATTTGTGGTGTTAAAAAAATTTCCCAGGTTTACTCAAATAATGAAAGCAAATAAATTTAGCAGCCAGCAGAAAGCCCCTGTAGCCCTGTGTGAGCTCAGGGATGTGCTCCCAAGGTGCCAGAGGAGATCAGTGAGCCTCATTCTGGAGGTGTCACAGACATTCAGTGGCTGCAGCGGTGCAGCTGCTGCCCCTCCTTTCCTGCCAAACATATCCTGCCCAGGAAGCACTGCTCCAGCTCAGCAAGGAGCCCCAGGCACCCTGCCAGCCTCCCTCACCTGCTGCCAGTGGCAGGACAGAAGCTCTTTTCCCCCACACTCCAGCCTTTCTTTCTGCATCATACATCACCTTGAGGAAACACCTTTTCTTGACCCCTCTGGTCCCAGCTCTCCAAGTTTCCTCTGTGTAACTCTTGCTGTTACCACTACTTCTGGTGGTGCATTTCCTGGTCACCGAGATACAGCCCACTGTCTAACCCCACCTTGTACTCCCACTCATCCTTCCACTGTTCTTCTCCAAATCCCCATTCCTTTGAGGAAGGCCTGTTGTTATCCTGCCATCTGAAACCTGCTCATCCAACCTCATGCCAAGACTGGCTGTACCATAAGCCCACCTCAGTATCACTTTGTTTTGTGACTGTCATACTCCGCAGTCTTGGCCATGCTGGAAGGCCAAGAAAGGCAACTTGCTGCCTCTTCTTCAGCAGAGGAAGGAAGGAAGGGATGGGTCCTTAGAGAGGTCTGCAGACCCACCACTTGTTTCAGAATCCAATTGGCAGGGCCTCTGCCACTTTATATCCGTGAGATTGCTGTAGCTCCCTCATTTTACCCCCATTCTTGCCTAAATGAACAGAGCAACACAAGGAAAGTATTTGCTGCTTTTACCTAGTGGACTATGGTTTCTTTCAAGTGCCTCCCCTACCTGCCTTCCACTCCTCAGAGCGGTACCATCAACCCAATGAGACAGGAAGGACTGAACAAGGAAAACTCGAAGCAAGAAACACAAGTAGCTCATTGGGAAGATGTTTGATGGAGTTGCCAGAGGCTGCCATTACACAATGGAGAGAGGTTAACAGGCATCATTGTAATCTAGAAGGGAGGTTCCTGAATAAGAACACAGTGGAAAAATAAAAAGAAAAGCAGTAGGATCTGCTAACATGAGTAAAGCAAGTCCTCACTTGGGACTTCACTGTACCATCTCTTACCCTTGCCAGCGCCCACAGACTAGTACAACACTTATCTCCTTCTCTTCTTGCAGAGTTCTCCTATCTCAGCATGGTGGGAAAGGACTGCAGCCTCTGAGAGCACCAGTGTCAGTGCTGTGTGTCTGATCTCCTGGCTGTGCTCCAGGTTGTGACGAGACATGGGCAGACAAGACACGTGCGGAAGAGCTGGGAAAGCTGCAGCTCTGCAGCAGTGTCTTTGTGGTCTTTGATGTCTGAAAGACCTCATTACTTAAATGGAGATGTATAGCTGCCCTTGTTCTGAAGCTTTCTCCAGTCAGGTCCCCTGCAAACCTCAATTCAAGTCTGTGATTGAGATCCCCACCTTTCCTACACTCCTCCATTTGTTACACGCTTACCATTTGCTTCCATCTGTCAGCACGTGATTGTTCATCTGGAGGGAAGAACAGCAAGGGGCAATGAGCAGAGGCAGGAGCGTGTTCCCTGTCTGGCATTAAAAAAGTCCTTTCTACGACCTCATTCAGACCATCTCGGTCTATGAAATGGGGACTCCAAGTCAGCTTCGTGCAGCCTTGAAACACAGTCACTTAATTCTATAAAATGTTAGGCATCATACAGCTGCTGAGTGCCACTGCTGCAAACTCCTAGGGCACAGTGTACAAGACCACAGCAATAGAATTGATCAGCATTCCTATAGATATGCATATGTAAATGATGCTACAAGGTTTTAATATACCAGCAAATAGGAAACAGGATCAATACAGACACAGAGATTTATGAAGATTATTTTTTGTTAAGGATCTAGAAATATGATACTATAAGCTGCCAAAGATGGATGCAATCTAACCTCTCAATTTGAAGTATTTTCAGGAAATGTATGCACTTACAAAACTTCCAAAAAACAAAACAAAAAAAAAATCCCAGAACCAACCTCCCCCCAAGCAAACAAACAAAACAGCAAAAAAACACCAACAAAACAAACCCAACCCAAACCAAAACTAATTAAGAATTCAGTTTAGGTAAAAAAGAGGATATTTCCAAGCATGAGAAAATGAGTTTTGCTACACCCAAGCTAAAAAAGAGTGGAAGACACACTCCACCAGTTATATGTGCCCAAACAAGCTCTCTTCTTGAAAAAAATTCCTTATCAATACACACTGCCATCTAATCACAGGGGGGAGACAGGGGAATGCTCCAGCTGTTCAGTAGAGGCCAACAGCAATGACAGGCAGGGCACAAAGGGCATGTCAGCTATAAGAAAGAGTTACAGTGAAGTTGCAGATATCAAGCAGCAACAAACTGGCAGCAGGGAAAACTAGTGGAAACATGAACATTACCTGCCCTGTCCTGTGCATTTCAGCCCTCCAACACTTCCATGGCCGGCCTGGCTAAACCCTCACTGCGACTGCAGAGCCCATCTGCGCAGGAGCTGGGGTGAAGATGGGTCTCATCTGCACTAAGAGCAAAGCCTACTTGTGCACAACCAAGGGCCGCTGTGTTGGAATACACAGCGATAAATGGAGATTGACGTCACTACTGTATCAGTATTACTGTGCTGACAGAAGGATGTGGTGAGAGGAGGTGATGAATTCAGGTCCAGACACCCACACAATATTTATTACTGTACTGCTCTGATCTCTTACATGAGAAAAGGGTGGGAGAGCTGATAAAAACTCACATAGCTAAAAGGTCATAGTGGGGCTGGTGGAATAAGACCCTTGCAGTGAGGAAGCATCAGTGTCACGGTATTAAAGAGCTAAGCCAAACTGCATAGTACAGCATGTGCCACATTGGAGACTGCCAAGCACCACTGTGCTCAGCTTCCATCCATCCATCCCCAAAATGGCCCCAGGACCAGGGCAACACCACCAATCCTCAGACGACAGGCAGGGATATGGTCTGGCTCCTACACAGGTGGGGGGCTCATCGCTGCCCTATCTCATGCCTACAGCTTGTATCTGGGCTGGGGCTCTGCAGGTTGCAAGGCTGACACTGAGAGAGGGTCAGCCAACTCACCTACACCTACCATAAAAGGGGCTGCAAGGAGCCCATGCATACTTCTGTCCTTGGCCAAGAAGGAAATGAGCAGCACTGTGGAGGGATTTGGCACACACAGTGTAGTGTGGTAGTAGGAGGGTAAAGAACAAGGAGCTGGAATAACCCAAGAAGACTGCAGCAGTAAAGTTGGCACAAAGCAGCAGGGTGCAGGATGAGGGGGTTCCACATTCAGCCCTCCATCCCTCTGATCCACCCTTTTTCCCATCTGGGAAAAGCATCAGGTCTTTCAGGCCAGGGCAGGTGGCTCTTGACCATGTTTCCCAGGTAGTTGCTGGTAGCTGGGCTGGTTGTGCACTGTTAGAACATGCATACAGAAGGTCCCAAGACTTAGTGCAGAAGCTACTCCTCACAGTGTTTTGGAGCAGTCTCTGTAACAGAGACTAGCTCTCCCTTCTGTGTGCTTTGTGGATCACTTGCAGGCACAGTGTCAGGCCCAAGCTTCTAGAAAAGACTTGCCTCAGCTGATGCTGCCTGTGGGTTGTGGAGATTGTCACCACTGTTGGGTGCAGTGTGGGACAGCACAGGGTCAGTGAGGCTGAGCAGCTAAACTAGATATTCCCCAGGCACTTAGTAATATCTTTCGGTTGTGAGGATAGCAGACCAGAGCAGTGGTGCAGCCTTTGCTCCCTGATTACACAGGACTCTCCAAGCTGTGCCAGTACTGTTATTTGTGCAGAGGAAGGAGGGAAAGGTATGTGATCAGTCTAAAGAGTGATAGTCTGGCTGGCACAAACCATACTGCTTTTAAACCATGCAATTGTATGCATTTGATATTACAGAGCTAATTTTTAAAACAAAACCACCGATGGCACTCTAAGACAAATAGCTTTATAAATTTAAATACATTGCACCTAAAGGCCTGTTTTTCTCAAACTTAACTCATTAAAAGTGTAGTCTCAGCCCAGCTCGCAGTGGCAATATTCACCAAGAAGCAAGCGTGAAGGGCACACCAGGGAAGGCTTGGTAGATTCTCCTAGAGTTATTCATGACCCAAAAACATTTTGCCATGACTGGAAGAAGGATAGGTATCTGTAGGTATTTATCAGCAAGAATACATGCAGAGAAAACAACAATCAGAACTGACAATTCCTTCCTGTAGGAGAGGGAACTAGTCACGCTTGCAGTTATCAAGTTCATGGTTTGGGGAAAAAACTCCCCACAAACAGTACTACCTCTGTATTTTTTTCCTGTCACAATGGAGTTAAACCAATATCCTCAGCACCATCAAAGATACAGACCTGGCATAACTCTAGGGTCAAAGGCACCTTTACTGACTGGTGACATTTAGGAGGAAGATAATCATACATTACAATAAGTGAAAAATAGCAGGAGAACAGCTGAAACATGAATAACAGTGTTCTACTGGAAGGGAAAGCAATAGAAGAAGCCACCTCAAAGCTCAGGAAATGGGCTAAAATATGAATGAGCCAGGCAGAAAGCGGAGGTGTTAGTCAGCAAAGCAGCAGGTTGAAAAACACCAGAGCTCCGCAGGTGGTGGCTGAGCTGACACAGGATGCTGCAGGGGAGGGAGGAGTGCATTGCTTTCAGTCTGGGGAATGCTGAGTGCCATCTGCAGAGACCCCAGCACCCTGCCCTCTTGCCTCCCTTCTGCCTTTGCCAGTTTTCTGTAGCTGCCAACACCGGGCTCGACCTCTTGTTTTCCCCAATATTCATCAAGTCTGAACCTGCACGAATTCTGCATGAAAGCTGTAGTAAGAGGTCATCACTTTGGCTCCTGACAGAGAAAAAAAGCTTACCTTCACAGAGCTGTGACTACGTATGTCTTGCACACACGGAGGAGATTGCACAGAGGCTTGTATCTTCTCTTAGGAAATCACCAGACACATGCTGGTAAACAGAAACAGGAATGACTGTGCCTGTGAACTCACCCTGACCATCTGGAACAGAAACCTACAGCTCTGTTCAGGCTCAAACCCAACTCCCTGCACCATGCAAAACATGCCCAGAGCATCTCTGCACGAGGTCAGCAAGGCTGTCATGCATTCCCACAGAGCTCACCTGAGTCAGCAGAGCTGGCAGAACTCCCTGCTCTGTTCATGTAGGTTGGCAGAACCCGACCCTGTTAGAGGCAACATCTATCAGCTTTGTCTCCAGATCTCTGCAAGCAAGGATGCACCAAGAGCAGAGCTCTGCTGCTGGCACACAGCTATTTATGGCAAGAGCCTCACGTGGATCTCATGGAGCTTTAGTTTACCACAGCTGTCAAAAATCAGCATGTCCCACCTATGCTGCCTGGCTGCAAAGCTTCACAGCAGCTCTTCCACACCTGGGGCTGGGTGCAGCAGCAGAGTGTGCCTTGGGTGGCTTCTGGCACCTCTTACAAGGTGAGAAACGCACCAGCTGTCTTCAACCTCTGACTGTGGCAGCACATTTAAAGCAAAGCAAACGGCTCACACGGCACACAGTGAGCTGCAAGGGATGGCAGGCTGGCTGCATCCCTACACCACAGAACACACAGGCCTGACACAATTAGTGACTTCTCATGTCACTGGCAGCAATATATTGTGTCTTTAGAAAAAAAGGTGAGAAGGTGGTGACTTCTCAGAAAAGCCATCCCTGTAGCCCCCTCTGCTACAAAATCTTGCTATGCAAACCCAATACAGGAGTGGGAAGAACCCGTGACGCTTCTGGACAAGATCGTTTGTTGCAGGGGCCCAGCACAGCTCAGAGGCCGTGAAATAGGCAGCACACATCAAACTGTGGATCTTAATTCCTGCCCTAGTGAAGGAAACAAGGCACATCACGGCTTCATTGCCCCTGTCGTATAGGAGTGTACTATGTGCTTCTGGAGCACCTCAGCCAGGCAGCAGAGGGGGCAGACTACCCAGCAGCAAACTGCCCTGCACAACCTTCAAACCCAGGGCCTGCCAGACACATGCACTGGTCAGCAATTGCAGCACAGTATGAGCCAGCTCCTCCAGACCTCAGCTGGCTACTCACCACAGGTGCTCCCTCCATGGCCAGCCATGGCCAGTGCGTTCCTGGTTCTCACAGCAACTCTACAGCCTCAAGACAAGAACTGGGGAGTGGTTATAACCCTCAGCCAGGTGTGGAAATTCTACCCACAGAACACAGTCTAGTGCTTTCTCACCTCATTATAGCTCTTGCTGCTGTGTGGGTGGCTCACTGCAAGTGAAACCAACAGTAGCTGAGCTGGGGAAAAGCAGCCAACCTCAAACTCTTCAGCTTACGGCAAATTTCCCCATGTCTAAGAGCTGGGGAAACAGCAGCAAGCAGGAAAGTCCCAGTGCTATGTGTTAGTCACCAATTCAGTAAACTTCAAGCAGAGGATGAACACCACACTGCTATGAATGCCCTGCTCTTATACAATGGAGCATGATGAAGGAAGCAACTGATCCATCACTGAACTGGGACAGGAGCTCCTTAGGATGTCTGTCACACTCCACGGACTGGAGCAGGTCTAGCACAGCCATCTCTCTACCAAAGACAGGCTGTGGCTGTGACTGCAACAACTTTTGCCATGACAATTGCCACTCTGCATTCAGAATACAGGAACTTAGGTCTCCTGCACAGATGGTCAGAGTTTTATAGAGAGTATACTGGCTAAGAGCTAAAAAAGAAGCTGCTTCTCCTCTCATGCAGCTAAATGTGCCACAGCAGCCAGTTCCCCATTCTGCAGCCTATTTTTTTTCCCTTTCATCTTGTAGACTTGGTGGAGGGGTAGACAGCCAATGGTATGGAAATTTCCATACAGAAGGACATAGAAGGAACAGGTTGGAAGCAGGACAGCAAAAGGGACAAATAGAGAAAAGCACTTTGAGATGTAAAGTTCCCCTCAACAGTGCTTTCTCAGCTTGTCACAAGGAATAAGAACATTCAGGATTTAGCAAACCAGTGGTGCTGCTGACAGCTGTTATTAGACACTCTGGGAAAACACTCTGAGGGTATGGCAATTCAGCAAGCTTTAACTTTGGTTGTGTTAGTGAGGTACCTGGAAAGTGCTCTCTTCCTCACTTGACTGTTTTTCCTTTGCTTCAGAACAAGCTGCTTTGAGAAATGACAGCCCTGCAGCTGCAAACCAGACCAGTTCACTGGTCTCCCTGCTGTGATTGCCAGCAAGTTCCTGCTGAGCTGTTGCTTGGCTTCCGACCTCGTCACTGCGGCGCAGTTGGAGAGGCCTTGAGGGCTGTGGACGTGGCTGCAAGGGCTGATGAGACACTGATGGCACAACATGGCTCAGTCACAGCAGAGTGGTGAAAAAAACCAAAATTCCGGGTAATGTGAGATCATGATACATCATCACATGGGAGCCTGGGGCAGACCTTGTACTCAGCAATCTGCAGAGGTGGGACATGATCCATGTGTGTGTTTGTGCATGTCCACACATACCTGGGCATTGCACAGGCACAGTTCCCCCAATATTAGTAAAAAACATGTATGTCTTGTGAAAGCAACTGCATGCAAAATAACACACTTTAGACGCACCTCTGTCAGGGCTAGAACACAAACTGCACAAGTCACGTTCCCCAAGGGGTTTTCTACAGAAAAGACTTAGCTAGGAGAACAAAAACTGTCCTCTCAGCCTCTATTCACTAAGGAACTTTTGACACATAATTCCACAGTCAGAGGTAAACCTTAGGGAACAGGGTTTTGGAAGTCACAAACCCCTCACTTGATTCTCTTAACCCTTTGTTCCTTCGGCCCTATCACTGCAACACCTAAAAGAACTGCTTTTCTTAGATAAAGCTCATGGTGGATGAACACTTGGAACATCCTTGCATCTTGCCTCAGTGACGCAGGGTCAGAAAGCAAGATGCAGAGGCAAGTTATTTAAAAAGCTGACCCTGTCCTAAATTAACTTGTCCCTACCCCCAATAACTTGATTCCACATCCTCAAGCTCCTGCTCCCTACTAGTCTTGTGGGTATTGTTAGTTTTCCACAGGCAATGAAAAACCTTGTGATTGATGAGAATTTGTCAACAGCTGATCTGTACAGCTGCATATTTCTACGGAGCCAACACTGCTCAGAAGAGAAACAAAAAAATCTAAGCCTGGGGCACTTCTGCGATGGAAAAAAAAGTGTATCGGAACTAGCTTCTCCCGAACTGGGAACACACCAGCTTTTTTTCTCAGGAACCTGTTTCACTCATGATGAACCAGGTTGCTAATATTTGGTAGGCAGCCAGGTGAGAAGGATGTGGAGGTGGAGCGATTGTGCGGGAGTAATAAATGGCATTACAACTAGGCTAAAACTTGGCACAAGCCTCCACTTGCACTGCAGCCTTTCCAAACAAACTGAAAACCACTGAAAATGCTCTTACTATGATCAGTAATTCTCTGTCCTTGCAGGAGCCCTCCACTAGCAAAAAGGACATGCCTGGAGGGTTCCAGTCTCTGGGAAGGAAGCTCCTCTCTCAGGAAGGTGAGCTGCCTCTGCAGGCACAGGCTGGTCCCCAGGTGGTGAGCTCAGTCCAGACCCCTCTCCTGAGTGAAAATAAAATTTAATCTGACATTTTTGGTTAAAACAAATAAATAACAGGGAGCTACAACCCAGTGCCTGTACAAATATTAACTATCCCATCTAAATACAGATACGCTGCAAGTCTCCTTCCTGGGCTTACATACCCTTTTTGCAGTGTTGTAAAATTGACGAAGTTACCTCTACTACTTGGCCAACTCGGAAGAGAGGTTTGCAGTACAAAAATTTTACTTACAAAATATGTTAAAACCAGTTGCTGTGCTTAGCATTATGGTTTCCTTCCTTTCGAATGGGAATACAAATAGGGTTTTCTAAATGAGAATACATGTATACATTCTAATACACAAAATATTACTTGATGGTTCTTAACTTTTTTTACCACTGCCAGCATACTAGGGTGGAATTTACCATATCAAAATATATGATAACACTGTAGAGAAGTTTGGAATTGTCAGTAAAATTTCTTGAAAAATTATCTAACAAGAAGCATATACAGCCTTTAAGCTGCTTGCATAATTCCCATTCCAACTGGACAAGAACAAGAAGCCAAAAAAATGTTCCATGAAGGTACGGTGTTGGACCACACATTAGATAAGCTTTCTGGGAAAACACTGCTTAGAAATGTCTGATGCCATTTACAGCTGCAGAAGTATGAAGAAATTCTGCTTGCTTTTACAGAGTAAGAAACTAATGACCAATAATAGCACTGTGTAAGCCCAAATGACAGTAATCTGTATTTCATGTCTTGATTGAGTGGGTATGGAAACATACACCCCGTGCTAGGGCTAGGCACACAAGACAACACCCCCTGCCCCAAAAGAAATAAGTTATGGAAGCTGTGTGCTAAGTCAGTCACCTCCCCTTTGACCTGCACCTATGTCCCACTTCTACGTGTGTCAGCACCTTCCACATCACCTTTGTGCGCTTCCAAAGCAACACACAGCCAGGGCAATAACCACAGGAACTGTACTAAGAACTTCTGCTTCCTGCACCTGTTGCTCCCTTTTAGAGATCACTCACAGCTGGAGACACTTCAGCTCTGGCTTTACCCCAGTAGAGCTGCTGGGGGCCACCCCCAGCTGTCCCCAGGGGCCTGCACCACCTCCTGGCTGCCAGTCCTGGGCAGACACTAGTGCTACAACCCCCTGAAAGACGTGTGACCTGTAGCAGCCCTCATTTCAGTCAAGATTGAAATAACAAGCAACATTTCAATTTGCCATACAGTTTATTTCCAAAGGCTCACTCAGTCTTGGCAAATGTGGCTAAGCTACCTCCATATAGCAGTTGTCCTCTTGGGCAAGGGCTTGCGCAAATTTCATTTTTTTCTCATTCTTCCTGCTGTTTTCCTTGAACAGTTCTATTGGTCTTTTTTTAACTGTAAGTGCCAGTCTGGAGTCCTCACTGTGAATGGCGTGAGAATCAGAAGGACTGGAGTTATTCACAAGACAATGAAGCGACAGCTTGTCTGAGATGTGGAGCTCCAGGGGCCCTGCAGCTTTTCTGCCTAAGTTTAGCCTAATGCTGTCCAGTGATGCTGGTAAGCCGGCTGCTGAGCCACTCCCCTTCCCTTCTACATGCTTCAGCATCTCTTCACTTCCCCCTGCGTCTCCAAGTTCCCTCAAGTGGCTGTGTGGGTGGCAGTGGCAGTCAGTATTCAGTTCGTTATTGCTGCTCTCTTGCATTACTTTGCCAGTAGGGTTAAAGCTGTTCTGTTTTGTTCCCTGTGTAGTTCTTTCTCTGCTGTTTAAATCTTGACAGTTCAGCTCTAACAAATGCAACAGCTGTTCCTCTCTGCTGATATTTTCGTCATTGCTATCACCAGACAGCTCATTAGAGCTATCGATCCAAGGGCTGCCATTACTGGTCTGTGTGTCATTCTCACTAGAGGCTAAACCTGGGACAACGCTGCAACCAGGACTCTGAACAGTCAAACACACACAGTCCTTTGTCCTCAGGTCAAGTTCACAGACTGCAATATCTGGAGGTGCTTCTTTGAGGTTGTTGCACAGACCAATGAAGGATTCCTGTAACAAGATAATCTCATTGTCACAGTATGGACCATTACATCTACCTGCACTATCAAAAGGCTGATAACCTGATGGTTGAGGTGCAATAGGGCAAGAAATTATATTGGTTTTCTTTGGAAAATTTTGATATATTACTTGCTTATGTATTTCTTCCTCTGATAGGAAAGCTGAAGCACCTTCATTTGCATGTGTGGAGAGAGATGGAAAATCAGTACGCTCTGAACAGGTGTTTGGAAAGTCAAGCTCAGTGTAGGGAGACCTGTAGCTGACATGACACGTCCCACTGCCAGCAGGCTGAGCAATTTGATCTCTACAGCTGTGTTCTGGTGTCTCTGACAATTGTCTTGGAGGCTGTGAGGAACATGCACTTTCAAAGCACAGAGTCAGGCTACTGTTGGCTATGGACTGGGACATGAGGGCATTGAAGCTCCTGTAGGCAGAGCCACAGGGCTCCAGGGATGGTGACGAAAGGGTGTCACAGCTCTTGTAGGCAGAACTACAGGGCTCCACAGATGGAGACATAAGGGAGTCAAAGCTCTTATATGCAGAAACACACAACCTCACGGGTGCAGACACAACGGTATCAAAACTCTTGTTTGCAGGGTTGTTTATTCTGTCTGTTTTGGTCCCAAAGAATGGTTTATCTGTAGATTCCTGGATCAGGATACAAGAGTCCTGCTCATTTTCTGAACCGTGTAGAAAAAGGTTTTGATGAACCATTTGTTGAAGATCTCTTGCATCTAGAGAAGCAGAATTTATGCTGGAGCTCTGATAGCCAGATTCAAAGGATTCTTCCGATAGTTCTGACTCCTTGCTGGATGTACTACAATTGTAGTCATCTTGAGAGGCTTTGGTGAAAAGAGAGGCTGTATGAGAAACATCCCATGGCCGCTGACTCTGGGCTGTGCTTTCTTTTGGATTTCGCTGTGGTGGATTTTCCAACTCAAGTTTCTTGCAGGTTTTCCTCTCACCTGTGAGGATGTCTGAGTCTTTATTGTCTTGCATGTTATTTTCATCTGCCAGGAGTGCATCAAACATGTTAGCTAGTGCCTCATTGTGCTCTCTGAAAGCACCGATGCTGCTCTCACAAGGCTCAAACATGGTGATCTGGTTGCCACTCTCTTCCTGGCTCCCAGTCTCACTGTCTGTTAAGCATTCACAGATTTCAATAATGTCTTCAAATGGAGTTGTATCAGGGGTTAAAACTGCACTGCTGCCTTTTGGCAACCACTCTCCACACTTGCTGTGGCAGCTGCAAGATTTCTCAACATTTCTGATGTTATCTTTTCCCTTGAAGTTTTGGCTTGACAAACTTTGAGCCAGACAGTTCTTGCAACTTCTGTTTTTGGAAGTCAAAAGGAAAGGACAGTTAATGTTTATGTAACAGGAAACTACTTTATTCTGTAAAGCAGAGGTGTATTTTTTAATATCTTACTTACATTTGCTTTTCCATATGACTCTGCTTTAAGTCATGGAAAGGGAACTTAATTTCATCGAAGTAGCAGAAAACTGAAAACTAATAAGGACACAAATGAGATTTAGGACACATATGAATTGTATTTAGTATCCCCTGCACTAGACAGACAATAGCACTTATTACACATTCTCCTTCTGGTGATCAGGAAAAGGTATTTTTTGCAACGCTTTTAAATTACCTTGACATTTTTTACAACCAAATGGCTCTTTGCTGGATTTGGGATTTCATCCCACCATTCTTTCTTCACTCTGCAAGGGAAGAATGAAAATTGTTTTGACCACTTGGGCTTCATCAGTGTATATTTCCCTCTTCTGTTCTCCTCTCCCTCTTAGGCATCTGCATTGCAGCAACAGGAAGTGCTTGTTCTGTACATCTCCAAGTGCTGCTTTTCATTAAACCAGTGCAAAGGTGTTTATATGTTTGGTATGTGACTGCTCTGCACAATGCAAGTCACATGTTCTTCTAATCATGTTTGAAATTATGTGTGAAACAGATAGGATCTCACTTTCACACTGCCACTAAAAGAAATTAAAAAGAAATAAAGACATCTAACCATCATTACTGGAACTCCAGCAAAACTGACAAACCCCTACTATAACAAGACCATTCTAGTAAGATTAATAGAGACTATTCAGAAAATGAAAGAGCACAACTGATTCGTGTTTATAAACCTCTGCTCAGACAGCTGATAAAGGTATTGAGAAAACCCAGACCATCAGACTCCTGTACTAGCAGACATTCAGCTTATCAATAGCAATACTGATGGCTGTGTAAGCCATTGCTCTATAAACCCTGAGCCAGTATGATACATACTTTGTAAAACAGAAGTAGCAAATGACAGATCCTGCCATGATCAGTATGCAGGATATGGGCACAGCCATCTGCAGAATGTCTTCAGCTGTCACTTGGTAATCTGTTAAAAAAACCCCAGACATTTACATGTGAGTGTGCATCTAAATAAAAGCACTGGCAATACCAAATTCACTGCTGCTCTTCTGCACCTTAAAAAACCGCTTCTTTAGAGCCTCCAGCAGATAAACAACAGACTCCCACAGGTCTGCCATACTGAAGGTCTGCGGTGTGTCAGAGACCAGCAAATGTACTGTGGCCAGTTACTTGGAAGCGTTAGCTGCTGGGAGAGCCAATGTACACTGTGAGGCCCAGGAGTTGCCTTTTTATGGTTAGTGTCTTTGGAAGCCTTTACAGACGTATTCACATTACATACAAAACGATGAAGAAGATGATTCCATAACTCTCCTCCAAGAGGAGAGCAGCAGGATATGAAGATTATACCATTCTTTTCCCAAGCTGCTATTTCTGACAGCATTACCATAGTGAAATTCAACTTCTTCACTCCATTCACTCCAGTAGGCCGGGTAGTCTGTGTAGTTACACCTGAGACTTGCAACATAATCATAGCCCCTCCTCAAGGAGCTTGCAGTAATCTCAAAGCTTTTTGCCTGGTAGTTAATTGCTTTTACAGAAACCTGAAAAAAAGTGAGAAAGTTCACTTTGATTTCTTTATAAGGCGAAGGGTTAGTGATGGCAACTAAATACCAGTAGTATTACGTGTTTCAGTGATCTTTCACAAATGAGCAATTGAATGACTGTGTGTAATACTGCAGTTTGCTGTCATCAGGGGTATTTGTGACATGCCACCATGCATGTTCTTCTATCAGAAGAAGCCCAGCCGTAAAGTGCTGGACTGTTCAAGAGGGTGTCTTAAGTGCCTCAGGTGCTCCATGGAGCCACCAACAGCATCCAGCTTCCTGATATCTAAGGAGCAAATGAAGTTCAGGGAACAGGAGCACTGTATTTTCAATCTCTGACTATTGCAAGCAGCAGACCATTTTGGGGTGGCAGTCAGAACAGTTTCAGTCCTTTAACACCCAGCTGAATCACCTTGGGGCAACATGACCTGTGGCAAGTGACCCTGAGATTAGATCAGTTGGTTAAAACTTGGTGCTAATAACGCCAAGGTCACGGGTTCAATCCCCTGTATGGGCCATTCACTTCAGAGTTGGACTCGATAATCCTGGTGGAACTCAGAACGTTCCGTGATTCTGTATGATCAGGAACACTGTGGGACTTGCCCTTGCTGGCCCTTACACCATTATTCATGAAGTGGTTTCAAGAATTTTCAGAGGACTTGTTAAACTTGAAAGATCCAGAGAGACTGAAAATGAAGAGACTACTAGCTGTGTCTTACCTCCATCGGGTGCTGCTTCCTCCAGTATTTCAGTTCATAGATGACTGGCTGTCCAGAGAGCGTGGATGGAGGAGAGTAGCTCTCCTCCCAGCTCAGATTGAAATTACCATTTTCAGCCTTCTCAATGGCAAGATTTTTGGGGGCCCTCGGCTTAACTGTATGTTAAAAAATACAGTTAAGGAGAACATGAAAATGGGAAAGAACTGATGGAGAGATCAGAGTGACAAGCATTCACCAGAGACCAGAATATCATTGCTGTTAGAGCACTTAGGCCTTTTCAGTATGCTGTAGCACAAGGATAAAGAGGCCAAACCAGAGCAACTTCAAGGAATTTACTAACAAGCACTGATTCTTCAAGCTGGCTAAACAAACTGCAGGTACAGCCTTTTAGTGCACTGGACGCAGCTTTCAGCCTGGAGAAATGAGAACAGCCTGCACTCTCACAGGAGCAGCTGTGGGACAGCCAAGCTGTCCTGGCTCCCTGTCTCCTGGAAACCAAGGCAGGTTCTTGCTTATCTGGCTGCTGAGCAGCAGCAACAATCAAGTATTCTGAAGTGAACCAACTCCTTGACCTGCCTAAGGTATGTGAGTGATTTCTCTGAGTGTTTGAGGTGACAAGCGTTAACAATGCGTACACTGTTCTGAACAAACTGGGGGCCTAGGGAGAGACATGAACTGTATCTACACCCTGTCCTGTGAGAGAGCAGATTTATGCACTTTTAATCACTGACTGTTATAATATAACAGCAATTACTGTAAAAAAAATCTTCTGTTCATGTGCCATGATTTAACTTGCATGAAAAATCAGAGTATGACAGAGACAGAAATGGAAGAAGTTTCAGCAGGGATAGCCTAGTGTCTTTCTAGAAACTGAAAGTAACACATTCCTCTTCATCCTGCAATTCTACAGCCACAAGTAAAAAGCATTAAAATCTAAGACCCCAAACTGCTGCTGGCTCACAGCTGAGAGGATACAGCTAGACAAAGAATCACTCTCTGCTTTCCCCATTACTTATACTCATTCCTTAGGAATCTAATCCAGAATTAGGTTTCTAAGACAAACAGATCTTGCATTTAAGCCAGCGTGGCACTTTCCACCTCTGATAAGGAAAAACTGCTCTGGTGACACGAATGAGCAGTAATCTAGGATTGCAAAGCCTGGAACCAGACATCTAAACAATTTCTTACCAACAAGGGCTGGTGTAACATTGTAGTTCCATATATCAGTCCCATTGAACTGTAGAGCTAAAACATATGTGAGGCCTGATACAAAATAATCGGGACATATTGTGCAAATGCACCTTAAAGTGTCTTTTTCATTCTCAGGAACACACACGTTTCTGAAAAACAGGCACAAAATTATGTGATGTTTAGAGAGTGTGACACACTATTCCTTGAAAAGGTGAAATCAAGCTCCCCAATGTGCAGAGCTAATCAAATCTGAGACAAACAAGCTCAGTTCCTGGAAACGTTTCCAAACCACAACTGAGATTCCCAAACAACCCACCCTTCGCAGGTACCCCTTGCACAAATGAAAAACTTGACAGAAAGGCTAAGGATTGATCCCAAGAAGAAAAATTACCACCCTTTGTCACATTTCAGTCTCTGAAAGAGCAGACTAACAGCTTGTTAGTATAGGAATAGGCTTACTGCAGTGTATGAGTGAGATTATCTGGATGTGGGTTTGGTGAAATCATACAGAGAAGAACAGGAAAATCCAGATCTTCCTTTGCAGGAAATGATGACTGGCCCTGCTGCAGAACAGGCACAACAGTCTATGTCTGAACATGGAGTTAGACTGCATGCAGACAAAATCACCTGGGCTCCAAGGGGGAGTACCTTTCACACAGGCTACAGACTGGTAAATAAGGTAAGATTTCTCATGAAGAAGGTAAAATTTTGCATGAAATGAAGGTTTTTGTTAACTTATAAGAGCCCTAACACTCCTACCAGTAGGATCCCTCCTCTGTACTAAGAAAATGGAGAGTTCTATGGAAGATTAGGCCACTGAACAGAGTGTGCTGTTAATTGTAGCAACCCATTTTACTCCTGTCAAGAAGAATAATCTGAATTACATTTTGTCCCAGACACCCACGGTAGAGGGAGGGATTTAAAGCCAACAGTGACTATAGGATATACGAAGCTCCAACAATGGCAGTGTAACATCTTATGAAGCACTTACGACACAGAAGAAATGTCCTTGCTGTAGCAGAGCAGGAATTCTTTGGAACAGTTAGTTTGTGCTGGTACCTTCCAGTGACAAACCAGCTCTTTGTCAAAGTCAGTGAAGCATGCAAATTCCTTTATGTGTCCTGCAGTCATAACTAGGGAGAAGCAGCACACAATGAGAAGCAAGAGAATCAGAAGAATAAACTGGACTAAGCAGAAACAATAACTTTTTCATTTAAATAGAGCTACCAACCCCCTGTAAATTAATTGAAAGCATTGTTATCTTTTGAGTCTAGGTAAATGGCAAGAGGGGCACGTCACCAACTGTCTCCACCTTTCTGGAGACAATGTCTATGATCTTGGAGAGGAAGAGTCTGCAATAGTAATATTGAAATAAAAAGGCACAACTCATCCGACACAGACTTCCAAGCACAGAAAATCCAATTCCAATAGTTTTATGTAAAACATATCGGCATTTAATTACGAAACCACATAATCCCACCTATTAAATACAAAAGGTTCAAATACCAAAATGCAGATAATTAACAGTCAAGACTAGGATCACTGTCTACAGGCATGACTCATGTTTTACCTATAATGGTTCTAAGCTTCCCAAATGCATGCCTTTTGCTTCCCCAGAGCAGCTCTCCAATGCCTAGATGATCTTCCTGCCACTGACTTTCTTCTAGTATACACTTTTCTTCATTTCACACAGTATTTCCTGTTCTGTCTTCTACTTGCAATTGTTATGAGCATTCAGAGCCCAGGAGAGACTCAGTCACAATATGCCAGGCACTGGGGGGGGTACAGGAAAGCCAAAAGTCTCTGCACTCTCCATGTTCAAACTTATAATCTCTTTCACTGTCAGTATTTAAGTAAAAAATACACAATCCTCAGTATCCCTTCCAGCCTCACTTTCTATTATTTCAATGCACTCCATATGAGTGAGACATGGAACAGAAGAGGAGGAGCTATGTGACAGTAAGGTCATGCTGTTATTTGGACTAACAGTCTGCCAACTCTGGTCCTGGAGTGTGATCATTTCTCAGTGAAGCAGTCAGAAATAGCTAATACTTTTATCATCCCAGACAATTACTTGCCGTTTCTGATGTTTGACTTCTCTTTTACTGGTAAATAATAATACCTCCCTTTTTTTGCACAAGCTGTGCAAATATAAATCCTACTTTCCTACTTTACATCTCAGTTTCCTATAAGAAATTAAAAATAGCTTTGATTGGTTTTTAGAATCCTATTAATTGAAATTTTTCTGATAGTTTCTGAAACTCTCCGTGCTTGTCATTTACACTGCAAATGCTTAATTCAGTTGACAACAATTCACATCCTGCAAGGTCCTTGTCCTTCAGCCACTGCTGCTTCATGCGCTTATTCTTTCTAATTGGTACCTAAGTTTCAGATTATTCCTCCCAAGCAAAAAATTTTGTTGAAAGTACCTAATTTAATTTTATCTCCCCTACATTTCTACTTTTCTGTAGTCCACTTGTGTTATTTTTTCTGATACAACTTCTGCATACTCTGAGACAGTACAGCATCTGAAAATGTAAAATGTGATGGTCAGCTGCTTTTTAGTGGACATGACACACAACACAATGGGACCTGTAAAACTTATAATCTAAGTTGTCTGGTACATTGACTGTTTATAAACCTAGAACTGACTGCAGGCATGGTTTCATTAGTGTTCAAATATTTAGGAAATGTTTTGGTTTAGTTACTAAGGTAACATATTTATCTTGTAGGTATGAACTATCGCTGTTATGTCCTCTCTGGATGGCAGTACCATGTTAGGTTCCCTTTTGTTCTGCATGGTCCCTGATTCTTCCAAAACCCCCAAGAATCATCAGAAAAGCAGCAAGTTAAACTTCTGCAACACTTTAGCAGTTACGCTGCTTTTTGATTTTAAAAGAATCATTATCCTGTTGGTGTTGTTTATATTTTGCTGCCATTTGTAATTTTATTGGTAGATTTCTTCCACCTTAAAATGTACTTTTGCCAGAAGTACTAACATTTTAAGCCCTTTAAAGATGAACATTATTTTTCAATGTGTTAATGATCTTATGCTTTGAAGAATACTTCAATTAAATGAAGTTCTTCCTGCTGTGTTAAGCTACGATGATTAACAGTTTTACTTTATCTTGCCTTTCAGTGTCCTCATGTCTTTTCAGAACTCTAAATTATATTCTCTACTCTTTTCCCATGACCTTCTCGCTTTTCCATCTCCGGTACACCATATTTTTTTTTAAACCTCAGCTATTTGAGACTTTCCTTTTGAAACTACATACAGTACAGAATTTATTTTGAGTTAGTGTTGTTAAAAAAGGGAACTGAAATACTGAATTTCTTGTCTAATCGTCAAATAGTACACCATGCTGAAGAAACTTAAAACAAGTAGCTAACAAGGCAAACAAACCCAAAGAAAACACTGTAAAATTAAACTTTGATAAAGATCATTTATAGAAAATATGGGATTACCCAGATCAGATAAGCCAGCCAATGCACTCTCTCAAACCTTGATACTTCTCCTTAATTCAACTGCACTATTTCATAGTACATAAGACAGTAGTTAATAAATCTTCATTTTTTTAGAGACAGGCTATTTTAAACTGTCTTTTTACTATTTTGATTTGCTTTATAAAACAAAACAAGACCTAAGAAACTGTAGACACTGCAGAAATAGTAAAACAAATTACAGCAAGCAAAATGTACAATTCATTTTCCAGAGAATAAAAATGCATTACTGAAAACCATGACTTTATACATCTAAATTGTATTTATAATCAAATATCATAAAAGATGCAAGGAAAAAACATGGTTATATTCAGCCTCTGCTAGTTGAACTTGACAAAATAACCCTTATGGAACCAGCAGCACTTGGGCTCAACACCTCCTGCCAGTCCAACAGCGCAGCCGGGACACTCCAGATCCTGTTCTTCCTCCACCCCTGCGCAGGTTCAAGTCACAGCCAGGGCCTGCCAAATCTGTTCAAATCCAGGCAACTACACGGTGGCATAGAGAATTTAGGAATTTCTTTAGGAGTTACTTCAGTGTTCCTTTAGCATTTTACCTGCCTGTGCTTCACACCAGAGAGAAGCTCAGGCCTCCTGCACCGGGGGAAGGAGGCCAGGCAGCAAAAGCCTCCCATAGGCATTACAGATTTCACAGAATATTCTGAGTTGGAAGGGACCCAAAAGGATCATCGAGTCCAACTCTTAAGTGAATGGCCCATACAGGGATGGAACCCACAACCTCATTATTATTAGCACCATGCTCTAACCGAGCCCATCTCAGAGGTGTCCAGTGCAGATCACATAATGCAGAAGGAAATGACTTTCCAAACGTGTTTCTCCTTTCTGCAAATTTCTAATTTTTCTAGACCCTATGGAAAAGTTCAATGCAAAGAATAAAATCTAAGAATTTATTCTAGTATAAGGCTATTTATGACATTTGAAGTTACAAATTTTATAGTACTTAATTAGTGGTAATAGCATTGCCTACTGGTCATGGAAAAATGCTGTCAATGAAAACTTCAGTATAATAATCTAAAATATTGACAAACATACCTTCATTTGTTGCATATGAAAAGAAAAAGATCCAAAGGGTATATGGTGCAGCACTTACGAGTCTTGCCATCATTGACACTGGTCAGGTTCAGCAGGAAAAGCTGTGATGCAGTTCTGCCAACAGCAAACATTATTATGAGCTTACATCCCTGTGCTAGTTAAGGTAAGGGTGTATGTAGCATTTCCTACCACTCTGCTAGATGTTGGGATTCAGATTCCCTGCTGTGCCTAATTCCCACACCCTGCACCTAAAATGCACTCATGAACAACAAGACACATAGAAGAATAAGGAGAATACAAATGAGCTAGAAGACTTTTCTGCTAAGTTTTAATGACAGAGGATACAAGACTGACATTGGCAGTGGACCTACTCTCTTCAGCTACTAGAAAAGGAAAGCTGCTAGCATGTGAGGTATTAAAAGCATAAGCACTAGACCAAAATCAGTGACACTGTCACCAAAGCCCTATGATTCCACTCAGATAACTGAAAGAATTTAAGAATGAAGTGCCTGGTTTATTGACTAAAATGTTTTCCTCAAGTCCTGTCACCTGTAGGTTGATAATATGGATATTACCCTCTTGAAAAAAATTTTAGCAAAGAACTCTGAGCATTGCTCCAACAGAATGCAGATTCATTAAACCGGTAAATAATTAGAGGTTATAAAGCACATACCCAATCATGGTATAACCAGTTAAACTTGGGAGAAGGAAAATTATGCAGCTTTTACTTATTAGAATTCCGTAAGCATAGCAAAGCCATTTATTCAGGTAAACTGAAAACGGGTGAAATAATTAACTTCAGACTTTAAAAAAAAAGCATGTCTCCCCAAGATTTCTTTGCTGATGCAACGCAGCCACTTAGTGGAAGTCTGTATTCTGCATAAAATATGGCTACCAGCTCTCATATCACTACAAATGGACGTGAGGCATTTAAAATTTTGGTATATTTGTAGGTGAAGTCATGCTAACTAATATGCTTTTGGCTTTGCATTCTGTATAAAGAGGGATAAAATTTGTTCAGCAGCACATTGTTAACACACAACTTTTTGGTCCCTTCCTCTCATCCTCTTAGAATTTTCTAACCTCCACATCAGGACACAGTGTTCTTGCTGCCAGCCAGCTACAGCTGCTCTGTTTACACCCGTAAAGTTCCCAGGTGGCACATTAGTGTTTATTTCAGAGCATCATGATTCTCTCGGTGTGACAGAGTAAAGAGGAGAGAATTCCTAAGATCTCTGTCAGCAGGAGAGACGTGTTGGACATTCTACAGAAGCTTTGTCAGATTCTGAAGTAGCACAGATCACTGGAAGGTATTTGTGGATGGTGGTTGGATACCCTCTGCCCCAGCCACAGAACCACCCCTTCACATGTCTGAAAAGGCAAGTCCCACCAGCACACAAGAGGAAAGAAACTGGTGAGGGATCAGAAACTCTGCTGCCGTATAAAATCGTTAGCTATTAGCATAGGGAGAACATAGCGACCTTCTGTCAGGACACATGTGGGCAGATACAAGGACTCCCTGAAACAACACCTCAGCCTTGGCCATATTGATCTTCATCATTGGTCTACTCTGGCCTCCAATCGGGAGGCCTGGAGACACACCACCTATAATGCTGCTGATGCTTTTGAGAACGCACACAGGATCACCCCTGAGGAGAAAAGACAACACAGAAAGAATCGTGTCTTGCCAATACTGTCCAAGGAGTCCTTTTGCTGTGCCTTTTGCAACCGGACTTGTCTATCTCGCATTGGCCTCTTTAGCCACCAGTGTGCTTGTAGCAAATGTGGGTAGAGCCCTTCCCAAATCTTCGTTCGCAAAGCCCAGCCATGATTTCTCCCATTCCCACGTGCATGACTGACCACTCTCTAAAACTAGCTTCTAAGAGTTAACGTAGAAAATTTCCATCTTAGAAGTAACGGATAAGGACACTGTTAGTGAAAATAGAAGATCAGAATGGAAACACTCTTCCGAGTGTCAAAACCTCTCGGGCAGTTACTAGTCATCTAGCAATAAAAGACATATCAGAAAGATAAATTTCTTATAAATGCTTGAGAAGACTATTATTCAAGAGCTGAGTTCTTCACATTCTGGGAAGAGATGAAATGTGACTGAGCATAGACAGGCGCCTTTGCTGCTGCTCAGGAAAAAAACCAAACAGCTCCAGCATAAAAAAATTCTTCTTTTTCCTTTTTCCTGGAGTTCTCAAGAGAGGAAGCATTTGTTTTCCACTGTTAAGCAATCCTGTAGCATGACAGAGTTCCAAGGAACTCTTAAAACTTTGGCAGAAAATCCTGGACCACGTAAGCACGTCCAAATGAACAGATGGCAGAGCAAAACCATCTCCCCATGGGCAAACAGATCCGCACACGGGGATGAAAATTAGAGCTCCAATGAAACTGCAAAGGGAGAAAATTTTAAAATGTCCATAGTTTTTCTGCCTGTTACATTCTGGGTTTTTCATTATATATATATGAAATACCAATCTTAAAAAAGTATGTAATACATATAAAGCATACTAAAATTGTAGTAAACCTAATAAACCCGATATATGTAAGGAAAGTAAGTTGTAAAGACATAGGTGACTTCCCCAAATCTAGGAAAGAAATCTCTGTCGGGGCTAGAAGCAGGTCTGTGTGATTACTGGCACAAGTTACATGCTTTAATCACTTTATCGTTTCTATTTCTTGAAAAAAATACGATCTGATTAAAATTATTTCATTTACTATCAAAAAACCAGTACTAACTTCTGGTCTTCTAAGGAAATTAGGGTCACATTTCATCAACAGGCATAATCTGCAAAACTGTTATGCTCAATGAGTAACTCCTGTCCAAACCACAGAAGTCAGATATTATACGCAAGGCTGCTCAATGCACCGTTGCTGTGCTGCAAATGTATAGCTTTTTAAAACTGTCTCTTTTTAAAACAGAAGTCTTACTCTTTTAGTTTAAAGCACTGGCTGTAACCGCAGACTAAAACGAGACAAGCGATACATGGCAAAGCAAAAGGTTCACCAATAGATTCCGTATCAATACTTGAAAAGAACCCCCGTCCGGCGCGCAATGCCCGGAGCTCTGCGGGGCTGGGCACGGCCGGGAGCGCAGCCCGGGGCGGGCGGGGCTGTCCCGCAGCACGTCCGGCGGGAAGGGCATTTCGGGGAGTTACACCAGTTCTGGCCAGAGCATCGCAAAAGGAGCGCCCGAGTTAAACGGCGTCGAGGAAGGAGAAGCGCACCTGCCCGTGGGCTTGGAACGGAGTTGCCCACCCGGGAGGGGCCCCGGGACCCCCTCCCGACCAAGGGACCCTGCGGAGCTCCGGGGGAGCACGGAGAGCTCGCCTTTCCTTCCCAGCCCCTGCGCGGAGGAAAACACAGACCACACAAAGGGCGCGCCAGACGCAGATAACGAGAAGGAGCCGGTTCGGGCGCCAGACGTACCTTGCCCTGTCCGGTCCCCGCGCCAG
>NW_021940884.1:1029315-1244896 GCF_001715985.3 Manacus vitellinus | reverse complement strand
ATTTCCTGAGCTGCCTTTCGTTGGTTCTGGGGTTCTTCGGGACGCGAGAGGAGGATTTGCTGTTCGAAGTCACCTGATCGACTTTGCTCTAACCAGGCTGTGTGGGGAGCAGGAGCGGCCGACACAGAACCACATCCCACACGGAACCGCACCCCACACACGATACATCCCACACAGGACACATCCCACACGGAACCGCACCCCCCACACGATACATCCCACACGGAACCGCACCCCCCACACGATACATCCCACACGGAACCGCACCCCACACACGATACATCCCACACGGAACCGCACCCCACACACGATACATCCCACACGGGACACATCCCACACGGAACCGCGCACGGTGTTGAGTTTGTCACACAACATTTATTTTCAGCTTTGGGGGTATGAGAGTTTATAAGCGGGTGACGAGGAGGTAGCGGTGAGTGGAACGTTGGGAGCTCTGTAACCACATTTGTAACAAGTCAAACTGGCCCAATCCAGTTTGTTCGGTAGCAAACTGTGCAGCTTCGATGAAAACAGCACCATATTTAGAAGGTCAAAGTTCAGAGGCTCAACGACCACCAGGTGCCCAAAGACCCAACTAGAAGACCCTGTGAGACTACACAGACTCAATATTGTATCATCTTGAGCCAAGCGTGCACCTCAGGCAGGAGTCACTGCCCGGTGTGTCCAGCGCTGCAATAAAGCAGTGCCTGCTGCTTAGTGCTACCATGGTGTTAAGGAGCTTGATTCCTGCTTTTTGGTGACAGTAGCACAATGCCTACCTTGTTCTATTCTGTAGCTAAAAGATTAAGTTGGACTTAATCTTTTGCAGCCTTCCGGAACCTCAGAGCTGGTCACCATCTGCATTCTGAGGACGATCTGGGGATCTGCTCTTTTGCCCTCATTCAATGTAAGAGAGTTTAATTGAAACCTTATATATGCTTGGACTGTGTATTCTTAATTTGTATGAACATGTGCATTAATTCCATCTTACACCTCCTGCAGCACGTGAAGCCTGGTGGGACACTGCGATGGCGGCTCAGATGACTGATGCTCATCGGCGGTTCTTGCAGGTTCTGATGTCTAAGGGGATAACAGAAGGATCAGAGGCCAGGAAATTACACCACCACTGCTGTGAAACTGATAAAGGTGTGTTTGTCTTGGAGATGGAAGAAGTGGTTTTTTTCTCCTGGTGCAGCTTACAAATAATTGGATTTCTGAAAGACACACGCCAGCTAAAAAAAGTTAAAAAATTGTAATGATGTGTGTGTCCTCTCTCTTTCCTGAAAGATAAAGTAACACAGTAGTGAGTAAACTAACTTCTAATCAGATCAGATTCATATATACCACTTTTTTTTATCAGAATTGTTTTTTATAGATTATACATATGAGTTTTAAAAAATAATTTTTGATGCTGATAGTACTTAACTATAGTGAATGCTTTTAAGTAAATGCACTTCAGTTATTTCTATCCGGTGCTGTGGGAGAAGCGAATGTTGCAGAAATGTTTCAGTGAGGATGACATGAGGTTTCCTGGTGGATGGCTGTGCTTTGTCCCATCTCACGTGCACTGTATTGCCCGTTCCTAGTCCTGGAAGCTGTACTTCTGCCAGGCTTAGGAGTGTCCCTGTGTCTTGTCACCGTGCTACCCACTCTGCAGGGACTCTTCTGGTTTACTGTGGATTTGTATCTACTTATCCATAGGCATTAGGTCAGGATGAAGTAGTCTATTTTTAGGCCTCCTGAGCCAGGAACTGTAACTTGGCCACCTTCTTAGATGCTAAAATTGCGAAGTGCAGCTTTTGGTGTGGTCTGACTCCTGTTCATTTTTTATCGAGAGTTTATATCCCTTTTTTTCACAGAAGATCTACTGGAGCAACCACTTATCTCACATTAAAATATTCGAGCTGTTGAACAAAAGAATATTCTGTTAGCTTTCATCTTTTACCCGCTTTCAGATCTGTTACTAACACTCCCTGATTGTGCCGTGTGCAGTGTTTCCTGTTGACAGGGGCCAGCCAGGTGGCAAAATTATATTTAAATATTGTACTTTATTATTGTTCCTGCCCGATGCCGTTACACGCAAGTGACTCCTGTGACTGAGAACAGGGATAATTTAGTGACAGCTGGTTGTATTTTTGAGACATGAATCTAAAGTTACGAGCTGTTTCTTAACCCTGGTCTTTAAACCCTAGCCTGATGAAGGCAACAGGGGTTCTGCCACTGACAAAATCTTGTTTTGGATGGACCTGAGAGTTGTGCTGGTGCAGTGCAGGCAAGAGCCATCGCATGCACCTCCACAGAACAACTCCAAAGGCCATCTTGATTATGTCTGTGATAGAAATGCTGCTAGTATTTGTTTGTAGAACACGACACAAGATACTACCCATGTTTCTACAATACTAGAATTTGTTTTGATATGTAACTTGATCACTTACCTGCCATTAATTTGTGAAACAGAACGCACAGAAACAAGGAATCACGTGCGTGTAAAGGGAAGCAAGCCAGTGTATTTTTCTATTCCGAATAGTAATTTTTCCTAGTCGTGTTTTATTTTAAATTCAGCTTAGTTCAAGTCACTGTAATTACTGGATTAGTGTTGTGGGTTCCCTACAGCAAGGCAGAATGTCTGAACTCTCTCTCAACTGACTTCCAAGGAGCTGAGCGTCTCTGAAGGCCAGGAGACAGCAGCACAAGAAAATGATACATCTGCTGAATAGAACAGCCCTGTTTGAATTTGCCTCATGGAGTTTTAGTGCTTTTACCTGGGAAAAAACGTTTCACAGAAAAAATCTGCCTGGTGTGTAGTTGTTTGACTTTTCTCTGTATGTGCTTTTTCTTATTTATTTTCAGTTTACTACGCGCACGATAAACTGGACGATTTCATCAGCACTATTAACAGGCACCTGCAGCCTTTGTTTATGCAGGTCCGGAAAGGAATGTCAGAAGAGGATGGGAGAGCACATTATGCTGTAGTAGGTACCTGCTGTGTTTGTGTGGGGCCAGCTGTGCTTGTGTAGGTGCTGTGTTTGTGTGGGGCCAGCAGCAGCTGCAGGAACTGCTGGTAGGACAGGGAAGGGGGAGGATAAATTGCCACAGCCCTGGTTTGTGGGATAGGACATGGCAGCAAGGACCACAGCAGTGTTGGAGTTATTTAACATAAACGTTGCTTAAGTGCTGAAGTGAGATTCCTTTTCCACAGGAGACTTTATTTCTTGAGACAGATTTTTAAACTAGAAAACAGAGCCCTCCAACATCAGTTTTCTTTTTCTCCTACTCAAAAATCAACCTAGCACAAAGGGGTTGCTGAGGAGTGGCCTGTAAGAAGTTTCTCCAGATCAGCAATTGTTTTTCAGAGTGGAAAAAAAGGTGACTGATAACATAGTTCGTGCTGCTGTCCAGCACTGTGCCTGGTTTGACATGTCAGCTCTGCTGCAGCCTCTGTGTTACTTTGGGGGGTTTGGGTTGTTGAAGGGCTTGGCCTGGGCAGAGGCAGCTCTGGAGAACATGTGGCTGGAAGATCAAGGGTTGTAAATAAAGGACTGGAGTACCATCGAGTGCACTTCAAGGATCAGTCTCTTTCATGCCCCTTAAAGAAATGACATTTCTGTTAATTGTAAGTTGATGTATTCTTTACCTCAGAGGACCTTTTACAGTTTCTGGTGTAAAACTACAATGGCACTTTGATTTCAGGTTATTTCTTTTTTTAGGTGAATTTGGCAGAAACTGAAATAACTAAAATGGCATCTGACTATACGGAAATTGAATTAGAGTTGTTCAGAAAAACAGTAAGTATGTCAGTTATCATTTAGTAAATCACATTATTTGGGAAGGTATCACCTTAAGATGAATGGAAATGGAAATGAATGGAGATGCGGTTCAGGAACTAGTTGCCATTTTACCTAAGTTTATCCCAGATTGAATGGGATTGGCAGGGATGGAAGTACATGTAAGTAATGATTCCCTGCTGGAAGTCAGTTATGGGTAAGGCAAAATCAGCACCAGGGAAGTGCTCCTTGAGGTTAGGGACTCAACACACACATGCTAAAGTTACACTGACACCTTTCTTCAAGATTTTCAGTTGTGATTGCTGAATTTTTCACTGGCTTCAGTAGTTTAGTAATATACAGTAGATTTTAATGCTAATAACATTTTTTTTTTTATTTGAATATAGACATTTGTTACTGCTTAGCCAATTAATTCTGTATTAATAAACTAGTCAGAATGCTGCTTTTCAAACAAGAAAACACACACTTGAGATTTTTTAAAGTTCCAAATAGAACTATTGGGCCAAGATTCAAGGACATTTGATATTTAATTTCTTATCAACAACCATTAATGTGAATTGTGATCATAGCTGTGTATCTTAGGTGTTTTACTGAATTGTTCTCACAGTGTCTTGGACTTTGAGGACTTAATTTCTCCAGCCACTAGATGTTTTTTTTGCACACTCATTACATATTCTGTATGAACTGGAAAGAGAGGTGTATTGACTGTTCTGTGACAGCTGCACAAGTCTAATCTCCATGGATAGGACCCAGAGGTTTCCCTGCCCTCCCCCACACAGCCAGGTCAGCTCTGCAGAGGGTGTGTTGTCGTGGCCCATGTCACTGCTGACATGGACTCTGTGGGCTGCTCTGTGCTAACAAGCAGCAGGAATGTTTCCAGTGAGGTTCTGTGAAGATTGGTGATACTGTACAGCCTTCAGATGCCAAGTAGGCTCAGAAGTCCTAGTGACTCCAGAGTGGAAAACTTAGTTGAGCAGATAAAAAGAAAACAGATCTGTCACTGCTGAGTGTGCTGAGGGGTCTCTGAATGCAGCTTCATTTAGGCAGCACGTACACTTCTATTTCTGGAAATGTTTTCTTGGCAAACATCAAAACTGTCAAGGGGACAATGTTTCAGCTTTTTGCCTTTGTTTTACAGTTCTGGTTCAAGCCATATTCTGTAGTATCTCTCACATGTATGGATGCTAAAAACCCTGCACATCAGTACATTACTGTAAGGTATGTCTGCAGGGTTTTTTATACTTAGTAGTGTTTCTTTTTGTAGATGGACCTAATCATTTTATCAGAAAATGGCTTTGCCTCATCTACAGATATTTTAAACTTGGCTGACAAGCTTAAGACAAAGAAAATGAAGAAAAAGGAAGCAGAACAAGTGCTGAAAGTTTTTGTGGAGGATAAGTGGCTCTCTGAGGTAACTGCTTTCAAGTGTTCCTATTTCAGTAGGTCCAGCTACCATGTTCTTATGGATATGATGGGTGAAACTGGAACTATTCTTTGATGAATGATGGCAAAAATGGTTTTAGGGGGCCTGTGCTTATTGCTGCTCTGGTGATTTTTGCAGAAAAGGAAGTAGACTTACAAGGAAAAAGTCCTTGGGTAGGTCTATACAGGACTAAATGGTTTCAGTTTCTTGTACCTGAGCCAGGTGGGTTCGTGTGTCCTGCCCTGCCCAGTCACACACAGACATCCTTCAACCAGGAATGGGAGCTGGGGAAAGCTCTCCAGGGTGATCAGTGCTGTTAGTTACATTTGGAATTTCCTGAAAAGTGGCGAGGCCAAACATGTTGAAAACTCCTGTACCAGGAATGCATGGGCCACTGTGCACATGGTCACATCTCCTTTAATTCATGAGGGAGCAGTTGAGATGGGCTCACTGTGTGAACACTGCAGTTGCTGGCCAAATGAGACCTCAGTCCTTCTCTGCTGGAGTCATTGCATCATAGATCTCCAACCTGCTGCCACACAGTCACTTATATGTTAAAGTGATTTAGCAGAGATTTCCAAAGATACCTCAAGCAGTAAACACCTAGATTTTGTTGAAAGCTGGGTGAATTTTCTCTAATGTGCGAATGGAGGGTCCCAAAACTCAAAACTGTTAAGGAGAGCATGCTTGCTCATCTGTACTTCCCAAGGACTAGTTAAAGATGTGGAGCCTTTATTCTGCTCCGCAAAACAAAGGAGTTCTGCTACTTCAAAAGTGTTTTAGCTTTGCATTGTACCAGTACCAGCATGTTAGTTTCACGATGGCAGAAAAAAGTGGCTGTCAAACGCTTGCTAGCAGGGGGTTAGCAAAGTCAAAAAAGGTCAAAGGAATTAAAAGAAATTCCTCATCCTGATATGTTTCCTTAGAAAAATGGAGAATATACTCTGCATACTCGTTGCATAATTGAAATGGAACAGTACATTCTCAGCAACTACCAGGACGTGGCAAGGAAATGTAACATCTGTCGCAGCCTCGCAGTCCAGGTAACGTCTGTTTATCACATGGTCATAGCTGAGGTTTGTGATACTTCCCTTTGAGTATTAGGTGTGCATTAAAAAAATCCTGGTCTTGTAATCTGGTCATGATGCTTATGTATAATTAAAAAGAAAAAGCATTATTTTTCTTTGTAGGCATTTTATCTTCTGTCTTTAGCAAAAAATTGTCTTGGAGCAGTGTCTCCAAGTATAAACTTGGGGAAAGTGCACTCACCCAATGACGAACGTGGCTGTGCTGTCTGGCTTTCCAAACCAGCAGGCTAGAGATGAGCCTCTGTTGTTGAAACAGGTTTAGCAGTGACAACAGTCTTCACGTGACACACGTTCATTCTTGGGGTTCCTGGGGTTTGGCTCAGTAATTTCTTGTGTTTGGACCTCAGAAGGAACATGTGGCTATATAGAGCATGCTAGAACACTGGGTTGTGATAACTGGGATGCTACCAGTTTAGTCTTGTATAAGTGTTTACAGCCTGGATTTCTATTCCAAAGCTGCTGCATTCTCTTGCTCTGTGAGCCTGCGTCTTCTGATCTGCCCAACTAACACGATTCCATGTTTCCCAATTGGTCTCCCTTATCGCACTGAAATTGTTGTCTTTCAAGCTATATTTTGTCCATATATGGAAATACTATTTCCTAGTTTCCAGAAGAACACCTCCTTTTATTATTTACCACCTTTGACTGTTGAGTATCTACCACCCATACTGTGGGAACCATCTCTGGAATACTGCTTTGCATATCTGCTGCCCTTTGTAACAACTTCCTCTTAAATTGAAGGACAGATTTTTTTTAATCATCACTCCTGGATTTCAGAGCCAAGTCTGTGAATCCTGTGGAATTGGAATGCATTTACCTTGTGTCAGAAAGTACTTCAAAGCTCAGACTGAACCCCGTTGTCCGAAGTGTAATGAATTCTGGTCTTGTGACATCCCAGGTACCAAGCAATCTATTTTTAAAAAACCAGAGTGTAATAATACTAGAAAATGAGCTGTGACATTTAGTGGCAGTACCTGTATTATTTACAGCTGTAACTATCAGTTATTTCTGGCTTCAGCTGTACGTTTGAGACATTAAACCACACACAGGCAACACCAAGCCCTCACAGTGCCTGGACTGTGCCACAGGGGCACAGCAGACCCTGCATGTTGTTTATAACTACCTTAAGGTGGGGAGGTGGCAGGGAATAGGGGACACACACAACCCATGGCACTAAAACTTCTGGAAATACTGAGCTTTTAAGAATCTCTTTGGAACGCCCTATTTCTCTAGGTGAACTGGACATTGTGAACGGCAACACAGGAATATACAAAGCATTTTAAAAATCAGGAGGCTATACAATATTATCCTTGTTGTGTGTGTCATCCATTAACCTTCATTTTCTTTACAGGTATGAGTCGGATGACCTCCCAGTCACCATAGAGCTCCGTTCTCAGCCCTAGATGATGCCAGTAGAACTTGCTGTCAGTGACAGCTGTTTTCACTCACTCTGGCAGAACAGCTAGACTGTGTTGTATTCATTAGTAACAGTGGCCAGTGTACTTATTTTCTGAAGTTCTAAGAATCTTATAATAAAACTATTGTTGACCTTCCTGTTCTCCTTCACAGTAATGCCTGCACAGCTGTCTTGGAGGCTGTTTTGTGTTTGTAGTTCTCCATATTCTTGGGTTGGGACTTTCAGTACATGTTTTGGGGATGAAAGATGCAAGTGTTTTAGTCAGTCCTGCAAGCTGATCTATGCAGGTGGACTCTTCAAAGAAGCCTTTCTCAGCAGGTGTTCCTTATTTGTACAGTTTGAGCTACGCAATGGGACTGACACCTGCTGTAGCACCTCAGGCAGGTGAGAAATCCATGCAGCACGTGTAAGGTCTCTGACCTAGGGCTGGAGTTGGAACACTTCCACCTGGCACTGTGGCTTGAGTTTTGTCCCTTCTTTAGATGCAGAACAGTTTGTCTTGACATAAGGCCAAGTCATGAGCAGCTGTGTTCAGTAAGGGAGGGAATATTGCCACAGTCAGAACAACTGGGAAAGAGTACAACAGGACCCTTGCAGACAGAGGCAGAGCACTGGCAGTGCCCAGACACAGGCTGTTTCTGAGGGACACAGGCACACAGGACAGTGACCTAACATACGCTCTTCACAAGGAGTTATTAGAAACATCTACAAAAATGAAGTGGCTGCAGCATCACCTTTCCATTTACCCGTCCTGGTTCTTTCTCCATGCTTCAGCAAGAGGTTGTTGGTTTTTGGTTTTGCTCCACCTCTAACCTCTCATGAAAAGATGCTGCTAGATGCTACTTTGCTGATCTTTAATTCCCATTACAATGCTGCATGCGATGCCTCAGAGTTACGACCACCAGAAACTGACAGAGAAGCTGAGCTCAAGTGATCGCACATAGTGCCAATATTTAACTGGAATAAACAGAATCTGTCCAGGCATCAGAATGCAGGACTGAAATGCAGCCTTTGTGAAATTGGGAAACTTGACCAAGTCGGGATCTTCCACATCAACCTATAAAAAACCCAAATGATCATTAGCAGAATGTTTTTACTCAAAAATGATTTGATATGGTAACACTACTGATATTAAAATTTCAGGCAACTATTTACCTGACTAGTGTTGTGAAGAATTTGGCTTTCATGTGGGTACAGGTTTTCTGAATCTTGTGGTGAATACAGACGGATATACTTTCTTCCTAATACCTGTATATAGAAAATAAATGTTTTCCATTTGTCATTAAGTAGCACATTACTGGAAGCTGTGGGCCACACCTGGAATTTAACAGTAAATATACCTAATTACAAGGAACATCATCTTTGTTCGTAATAGACACTGCTATAATAAAAAGTAAAATCAAGCTATTGAAATATAAGTACCTGTTCCTTGGAACAGATAAGAATTTGAATACCTTTAGGAAGGAAATGCCTTTAACCAAATTACTTTCAATTCAAAGCTTAAGGCACCCCATTTATACATTGTTATTTGGGTTCTATGTAGCTAGAAATAAGTAGAACTGGGAATAAAGAGGTTGAATCTTCATTGCAGTTCATACCATCAGGCAGTGGTACCTGCACAGTGACTGCCAAGCTTCCATATGCTCCTAAAACTCTTATTCCTGTGTCATCATTAAACCAGTTCTTTCACTAGAGTGCTGAAATGAGAATTTTTAAGCTGACTGGCTTGGCTGCCCTGAACACCACGTGAACTGCAAGTGCCCAGACATGGCAGCATGAATGAGTCAAAGCTGACTCCTGCAGTGATACCAGTGTTTGACTTTGGAAAAGCTGCTTCTTGTGATTTATATTTATCATCTATAAAACAAGGGTCAGTAATGGTCTGTCTCAGTGAGGAACACTTGTGGCCTACAAGATTACACTGAATATTAAGTTGCAGTAATGACAAATGCAATGTAATAGCAAAACAGTATCTGCATGTTCTCTGTCCTTCAATTATTCCGCAAGTTGTCTGCTCCCCTTGTCTCTAACACTTACATACCATAAGCATTTTTTCTAAGTGTTGCATTAATGGCATGTGTAGAGTAACTAGAGTACATACCTGGGCTAAAAAATTTTGCTGGGGATCCTGATGAAGAGGAGAGATTGTGCCTCCTGGACCAAACCAAGCATTAATGGTGATGTCATCTTCTTCCCCTTCCCCCAGGCAGCAGTAGTCAGGGATACTGATATCTTCTTTCAGTTCTGGGATCTATTTCCATAAAGAAATAAACATTAAAAAGGATACCTGCTGACTTGCCAAATATACATAATTCATAGAACAGATAGACAAGGCTTGACACAAATAAAAAAAATGACCTGCTTGTCCAGCAAGGGCAGGAGAGAAGTAGCTGACCTGCTAGGAATCTGCAGGAAATGTCCTCATACTTTCTGTTCTAGTGAGCAGATTCTGTTGGCAGGAGAGGTGGGAGAAAGAAAGGGGTTTCTCATTCTTCGGAGACTCTTTGCTTTAGCAGAAACCAGAGACACCCACAAGAGTAGGCAGGTTTGTGGTTCATGGAAAAGAAGCAGCTGATCTCTTATACACTATGCTTGTTTCTCCATGAGATTCCTATTTATGTCTCCCACCGACCTAAATTCTGGTAAACTGGAATGACATTTCAGATTATGGTGATCAACACTGAACACTGTTTTCTGTCCAAATCTCTTCCCTGACTTTATTATAGTCTTTGAGGAACTGCTGCTTTCTGGGTGAATATCCCTGTAAGTATATGCTACAGTGTACCAAAACAGCTCCAGGACTGCATATCTTCATCCCTAGAGAGTTTTATTTCCATATTTTTCAGCCAAATGGAACAAACCTCTCCCTCTGTTCTTTCAAATCATGGGAATAGAAACTTAATAATTACTGTGAGTTCTTCATATACCCTTTGATCTAGTACAGTTGACATCCTCAGAGACAACTTCTGCTACAAAGGGAACACTTGACCGTTGGAAGATAAAAACATTCACTCAGTTTTACCTGATCAAAAAGCTGGTGCTGGGCAAGGTATCCTACACTGTTCTGAAATGACAGCAGAGAAATAAAAAACACATAGTGACATATAGTGTACGACTTCTCAGTCAGTTAATTTACTTACAGGTGAATAGAATTTACTCATAGGTAACATTCACTTCCAATATCCTATTCAGAGTACCAGAACTGTTTCAACAGTATAAGGGGTCTTCTGAAATAGCAACTTACAGCTCCACTGAAATTGTGAGAGTGTAGATGTGTCTCCCTAATCAATAAATCATCTAGCTCGAGTTACTGGAGGAAGCTGAGCTATAACCCCATGGAGTCTCAACACTCCTGTCAGTCCCGTGACAATGTGCTGCATCTTTATAGCCAAACGCTACGGGCACACAGAGCAGTTCTCCTTCACTCTTTGGAACTACCTCTGTACTCTGTTCTGGGCTGCACCACAGACCAGTTTGCTAGGGCACACAGTACTACCTGCCAGAAGGTCAGGAAACAGAAACAGGAGTTTTGGATTCTCAGCTGTGAAAGCAAAAGGACATTTCAATTGCTAATTGACTTTTTATTTTTCTGCCTTGTGGCATGTGAATTTGGATCTTGATCCTGCTGGCTGAGGATCCCTTAGACTCCACCAGTCAGGCTTTTGCTGTAGAATGTATGTATTTATTTGTCAAATTTCAGCTGCTGTACATGTGATGATATGTAAAAATCAATCCTAGGTATTGCTTCAATAATTATTTCTAGCTCCAGATCTTGAAAATAGGTCAAGCCTTTTAATTCAGAGCTGTGCTTACAGCACACCCTCTCCCTTGACCATCACCTCTGAGTATGTTTTTTGGAAGCAGAACTGTTGTCTGTACCAGTACCATGCTGCTGTGTTTGGAGATGAAATAAAATGAGTGTAACGCACCTCATCCATGATATACTGGCTGATGAAGTCATTGACAGTCATGAGCTGCTGAGACCATTCCTCATCTGTGTACCGGGCACCCAACTCCACGGGGACTGTGCGGCACCCTGCGACTTGACGAAAATAGTCCACGCTGAAATAAAGAAAGTTCAATTACCTTTTATACTACTTTTCTTACTAATTTTGAATGTAAGGCAATCAATCCAAATTAGTCTTATAGGGTAATAAAATTCTACTACCACAAGTTTCTTCTCTCTAAACCTAACCAACCAGATACAAAAGGCAGCAGAAAACGATGAAAGCGGGAAGGAAATCAGCAGGCAGGTTTGTGTGTACATTATCCCACAACTCTCTATTTTATTTTGGTTTAAAATCTTGTTCACCTCAGTTAACTGTGGTTTCCTTAGGAGCTGAGGAGATTTAAGCTATTAAGTCTCTCTTGGTGAGGGATGGCCAATCTTCTTGCTGCCTGCTGCCATGTTTGCTAAATAAAATGTTGTATCTTTTTATCATTAATACTAGATCAACACTCTGCCAGTGTCAAATTCCGTATACAGGCGCCAATAATATCCATCCTGGTTACAGCCAGAGGGATTACTCTGATGGGTGGAATACATCTCTTCATGGACAATGGTATTAACTAAATGGAGAAGTTCATCTTTTTAAGTGTCTAAAGTTAACCAGGGAAGTTAACCTTCCCTCAGAAATGAATAAACCCCCTAAAAATAACAAGTGTGTTCACTTAATGTCAATTGTACCCTTGGCTGTTGAACAAAAGCAATTGCTCAAACTAAGCATGAGTGCTTTTTCCCCTTTTGTAAGGAATCATGAGCTTCGCCTCACAAATACTCAAGGCACCACTGCTTGCATTAGGCAGGCAGCACAATGCTATTACTTCTGCATGGTGATGGCTGAAACTCAACATGCAAACATGACACTGAACAAACATCAGTGCTTGCCTTTGTCAATGAAAAAGTCAATCATGCTGACACATGGCTCTGAAATTCACTTTCCATTGCACTAATTATCGGCACATTCCAAGGGGTAAAAATCACAGACCCACTGAGCCGTGAGCAGCTCACTGGCACTTTGCAATGTGCACTCCTTGTGAGTTCCCACCTGAGCAACACACTGCACCACCAATTCACCACCGGGCTCCCGGGACAGCCCCAGGCTGGGTGGAGGGGCACCTTCGCCCCGGCTCAGTCTGGCACTTGCTGTGTGATGCTCTGAACGCTCCAAAAGCGCTTCCCTTATCTGTGAAGCAACTTCCAGAGAAGAAGAAAGGCGCTGCCAGCAAAACTCACTGCCCACAGTGTCCCTCCTCTGCAAAGGTCTCTGCTGCTCTACCGACCACCAAGATACCCAACACAGGGAACGATCGTGCCTTTACTTGAACAGGGAAGAAACTTCTTTCTCACCTCCACTTCTTCATACACGGCCAGTGGTTCATGACGCCCTCTAGGACCACGGGCCGCTCGGGAATGAGGTAGTTGTCTCTGAAGTGCTCCAGCGAAGGGCAGTGCAGGTGAGGAATCGCCTCCTCCGGCTGCACCGCGGGGGGCGGCGGGGGCCGCTCCGGCCGGACTCTCTGGAATGGACGTTCCCCCTCAACACCCGGCAGAGACCCCCGGGGAGGTTGGAGGCCGGGAAGGAGAGGGGGTTCGCGGCGTACCGTCTGCGCGGGGCCGGTCCGCGCGGCGCGGTCCCGCGGGGCAGCGCGGCTGCAGCGTCCCGCACAAGGCGCGCCCAGGACGTTGTCCAGGACGGCCGGCGCGAGCAGGCAGCCCCAGGTCGCAGAGGCGCACGGCGGCCGCGGGCCGGGCCCGCGGCCACCTCGGCCAGCGCCCCGAAAGAGGCAGCCGTAGGCGTAGACCTGCCGCCAGCCCTTGCCGACCTCCCTCCACGCAACCGCGTCAGGCTTCTCCCAGGAATGTCGCGCAGGACGTCGGCTGAAGGCGCGCCAGCGCGCCGCTGCCGCCGCCCCGGTGCGGCCCGGCGGGCTGTAGAGCAGGGCGCGGGCGCGCCGCAGCAGCGGCATGGGGGACGCAGGCCTTCCACCTCCCCGCTCAGCGCCAAGGTCAGCCCCTCCCTCGGCGGCGGGGCGAAAGCAGCGCCCAGCACTCGTCCCACAATGCGCGGAGGCCTCCATCCGCTCCATGCCGCTCCATCCGCGCCCTCCGCGCCGCTCGGCCGCCGCCATGGCCGCCTTGCGCTTGACAGCCCGCGAGGGGGCGCTGCCTGGGCCGGGCGCGGGAAAAGCGCTGCCGCTCACGGGGCGGCGGGGCCGGGCTGGGCGGGCCTGGGTGGCGCGGCGGTCCGAGCTCCCGCCCGCTGGGCGGCCGTCGCTTCTCGTCTCGTACCTGCCGAACTCAGTCTCGGCAGTGTCACTGCGCGCCCTTTGACCAGCGAGCCCGCTGGAATTTAGTGACTGGGATCGACGTCGCCGTTCGCAGTAAAGGGGAGCGCACAGACTCGGGGAAGGTCCCGTTCTCTGGTGAGGAGGTGGCCGCCCGCGCTCTGGAAGCAGGGGGTGAGTGCTGGAGGACGGGGAGATGCGCTGTTCCCTGCTGGCCTTTTGTGCTGGAAAGAAACGTCCCCGCTCGGGACCCCGCGTGTGCTCGGGGGGCCCGAGCGGAGCCCAGCGCGGCCCCGAGCCCGTGTCCTCTCGCTGGCTCAGCTGCTCGGTGTTAATGTGCTCTTAAGACGTGCTTTCTGCATGGAGTATGCACCTCAGTCTTCTAACGCACTGGGCACGGCATCATTCAGCCACAGCTTGCTTTGGTAATGTGCCCTGACATGTTCTCAGGACTTAAAACTTGACTGCAAAACCAAAAAGTATTTTCCTTAAAATTCAGCAACTGAGGAATGTCTTAACATGGTGAACCAAAGTCTAAATCATCATAACAACAAATGAGGAATTTGTAGCTCATGAAAAAGTGTTACTTGGCCAGGCTTGAAATCTTCAGACCTGATGCAAAATCGTACATTTACAGAGAAAGTTAAAATCATCACTTTTTTTACTGAGACTCTCACTCTTCTTTGTCCATGCTTAGTCACTAGTGCTTTCAAAAAAAAAAAAAAAAATTAAAAATGGAGTGAGTCCTCCTGCTGCTGCTGCTAGCAGCTCTCCCCAGCTGTTCCCTCAGAAGGATCACTTCTGCTCTCACACTTCAGACTTGTGCATTGCTTATCATGCTGGTCCATCTATTCCCTGTCTTCTGACTGCCTTTCTCTTGGCACCATAAGTTCCTCCTGTGACAGTGTGATTTTAGCACCTTCATTCAGAATTTTCTCTTCCTTGACTACTAAATGTTAATATATGCTACTGCAGGAGAAAGTATGTAACTGGCAAGGAGAATTTGTTAGACCCTGTGTTCAGTATTTGTAACTTATGATGGTAGCAAGTGTTCTATTCTTGTGCTTATGGACTGTCCAGTTTTTATTGCAATTTATATTAACTTTTATTTGTATTTAAGTTGGTTGATACAATTCTCATCAAATAATAATTTTCCTAGTAGTTTAAATGTTAGTTATATTTTCACAACTTGTGCTTTGAAGATTAGGATTTTCTTTCTGGTATTTAAAATAACACCAAGTTCTGAACATGTAATCTCCAGTACAGTGGTGAGGCATTGAGGCCACGATGAGCTTTATCAGTTTTACTGTAGGTGAAGAACCAAATGGGAGTAGATTTTAGGTTTTGGGTATTCAGGGAGGCTTAGTGTTTCTCTTTGAGCATACACTGGAAGACAATTATTTCTAGTCAGTCAGATTTTGGTACAATGGTTTGAATGTTGACACAGCATCAATAGTCTTGAAAGGGCTGTATATCTACTGAGCTAATGAAGACTGGTCTTAAGGTGTATATTGAGTCTTGTATTGCGTTTGGCCTTCAGGAGGAAAATCCTCTAAAAGCTCATAAAGTTGCATTGTAGCAACTTGGTTGAAATTATTGGGAAAAAACCCAACAGATTTGCAAATGCTGAATTGGGAAGTTTTACTCTCAGAGCAGTTAACCTCACAGTAATAGGTGCTAGTTTTGAAATACCTGTAAACTACTGCAGAGATTTTGTGTCAGCTGTCTGACCAACGAAGTGGATGATTTCAGTGCTAGACATTTCCATTTTAAGTCAACAAGAGAGAATTTAATTCCTGCTGCCAAGGAACAAAGATTATTGTCATCTCACTAACCTGCAGGAATTGACATAAAAGAGTTCTGTGGATTATGCCACCATCACTGAAGCTTGTGCTATTTTCATCAAAAGTAATTTTTTTTAAGATTGTGGAAGCCAAATTGCCTTACCTTGCAGAAAGATGTCCCTTTTAAAACACAGAAGAAAAGTTGGTGCCAAGGTTTTCTCTGCTGCTTCCTGGGTTTTAGTCAGCAGAGCACTTTTCCTTCTCTCTTATATTCTGGGTTTTTTTAAAATATGCTCCAGGCAGCTCACTTCCTCCTAGCACTGACATGCAGAAAGAAATTACCTATTAAAAAAACCCCAAACAAACAGGCACACAATTAAGGGAGATAATAAAGTCTGATAAACCATCTGTATTTCTCTCTTCTGTTTACAGTCATAGATTCCAGGACCCACAGCTGATGTTACCTTGTTGATGTTACCTTGTCTGCCAGTGGTGGAAAAGTGATTAGTTTTACCAGATATTTTAAAAAAAATGCTCTGTGTCTTATCTTACCTTTGTCTTCATTGGAAAGAATAGGTGTTTGGCCTGTTCAGAATGTAATTTCTTATTTGTAGCAATATTCTCCTTTATAGCACTCTTTCCTCATTTACTAATTGGAATGAATGAACAAAGTCCTTTGATTGGTTTTGGATTTTATTAAAATGACATCAAGACGCATGCTCAGTGATTCACCACTTGAGTCCAAAGAAGAACGTTTTTACTAGGTGGATCGGTTTTTAAAATGACAGCATCTGCTTGCTCTTACACATTTATTTATGATTCTTCCCCAGGCGAGTATAGCAGGAGTCTGGTGAGTAATAACCAGCTGCTGGAATTAGCAAATAGGGAAAGCAGTTATTTGATCTGTGAAGGAATGTGAGAGCTGAGGCCAGAAGTAATAAAAACTAAGCAGATGCCCCAAATATATAAACCCAAGTCAGGATGTGTAAATTGCTTGCGCTGCTTATGGGCAAAAGTGTGTCAGATGGGTTGCCTTGTCTGGAGTTTTTATTGAAGATGAAACTGTCTCCAGTGCCACATCACGTCCAGCAATCCCGAGCACCCTGGGTCTGGTTCCAGCGTCTCTGCTTGCTCGTTGAGTGTCAGCAGTGCACAGGCACAGCAGCTCTCTGGGGGCTTCTTCAGTGGCCTCTCTGATAGATTGTCTCACGTCCCAGGTGTGCTGTGACCAGGTCCTCCCCGCTACCCTTATAAGGTCTGTACTTACACTGAGTCATTTCTTGGACACTCACTGCAGGAGCAAGCAGTAACACCGAAGGTATTCTTTCTCCTCAGGGCTTCAGGATGCTGCTCAGCTCTTCAGGAATGCCATGTCCCTTTTGGCAACCTGGCACTTTGGAATTAACACGCTCCCTAAAGGGAGGATGCCAAGAAGATGGAGTCAGGCTCTTCTCAGTGGTGCCCAACAATAGGATGAGAGACAGTGGGCACAAACTGATGCACAGGAAGTCCCACCTGAGCATTAGGAAGAACTTCTTTCCTGCGCAGTGACCATGCACTGAACAGGCTGCACAGAGAGGGTGTGGAGTGTCCCTCACTAGAGATATTCCAGAACTGCTGGGACACAATCCCGTGCCACGTGCTCTAGGATGACCTTGCTTGAGCAGGGAGGTTGGACCAGAGGATCCACTTGTGGTCCCTTCCAACCTGAACCATTCTGTGATTCTGGAACAGGGGAGGTGGTCTGTTTCCTTGTTTCCTGGGCTTTCTGAATGCCTGGGTGTATGCCTTCACTGGTCATCGCAGCAGCAGAGAAGTGCCTGTCAGTGTTGGCAGTGGCCACGGGCAGGGATGGAGAGGGAACAGGCTGGTGCTGCTGCTGCCCTGCCACCTGTGCCTTAGCCTGTTTCTGCTTCCAGGACTGGTTGGCTGGTACGTTCCATGAGCAATATACTCATTTAATATCTCCCCTATGCCCCACCACCCCACCCTGCAAAAAAAAGCTAAAAAAGTGAAAATGGGAGCTAACATGCCCTCTGGCCCTTAAATGGGAATATAAATTGACTACTGCTATGAAAGCGATGGCTGGCTCTGATTTTCCTTTACAGGAGATGAATGGTTGTCTCCCTTCTGCAAGAACAGAAGTGCAAACACATAAGACTTTAAAGACTTTGGATGTCTTTCCTGGATGCTTTTTCTGCTCCTCTGAACAGGAGATGAATGAATCTGATTAATAATATGTACAGAATTAATTGTTATACATAATTTTCCTCACATAAGCAAGATCTTCCTGCTTGAGAGTGACACAGCCATGCATTTTGATGGTATCTTGGAGCTGAGTGTAATTGTGCAGTGACAGTGTAATGACGGATCTGTCTTTAACAACCTGTTCCCTGCATTGTGTTTCTATCACTGCCATCTGCTCGGCCAAAAGTGGCAGCTGCCAGGTCTCACAGATAACGCTGTCATGTACTTTAATGTAGAACAACATATTGTTGTAATTTCTCTGATATTACTAGATGAAATAACTTTAAGTGAGATAAGGTGACATTTTGCATGGCACTTTGGAATTCTCATTGCAGTGGGTATAGGACACACAGTGTTCTTTCTGGAGCAAGCTACATCAGCACATCCAGTTCTACTTTCAGAAATCACTGGAAAATGCCTATTTTACAAACACATTATGTAACATCCATCTGTGACATATGTGTCAGTGCTGAGGTGCAACTGAGACAGTCAGTATTGCTTACACATGTAGCCTTAGTTACCTTTGTGGGATGGAAATTGTGTAAGACTATTTTAAAAATAGTTTTTTCCTTTTTCTTTTCTTTTATCAACTTGAATCTCCTTCAGATTTGCAGATTTCCTTTATATTTGCAATCGTTCAGACAGCTCCTTCGACATTAAAGGAAACACAAAATCTTTACAACTCTCATGAATGAGTGTTTTGAGGTCACTTGAATCACTGGCAAAGGTATTGGCAAAAGCATGTTTAATATAAAAGTGAAAGCACGACAAAGTTTGGCAAGGTTAACTCTACTACTTTATTAAAGCACACAGAGAAAAAGCAAACTAAAATCTAAAATCAATCAGTCTAAAACCATCATCAACTCAAAAATTATCTATGTGGAGGCTGGAGCAGGGGGAGGGAGTGAAGGGCAAAGGTAGGAAAGGATAAGGATAAAAAGGAATAAGGAAGACCCTCCTGGTGAATCACAAGTTCCTTGCTATACTGAGCCTGGACTTGACAAACAGTTTAGGCCTAAAGTTTTAACAGCACTTAAACTTAAAACCACTTAATTGACAGCTTAAGTTAAACAATTTAACAAAAGATTCATATAGAATTTACTATAGCACAGCAGTAATTCACAGACCTAATTTACATACAAATCTAAAGTGCTTAAGAATCTAAGAGAGCAACATTCATAGTACATAGTCCTAGAGGTTCCTAGAGCAAGTGGTTGGCTAATCTCTTCTTTCTGTCATGGTCCCTGTTGTGTTTGCAAGGGACAAACCGAGAGGGAGGAAGGAAGGGAAATGGTGTGTCACTGGGAGAATATACCTGTCTGCTTCAAAATACCTGTCTCATACCCATGTTACCTACACATGTGCTGTAAAACTGTGACATCAGATCTATCAGCCTACTGGAAAGATTTACTAGGAAAACTGATATGGGATATTTCTTTTTGCTGATGAGCATTTATGAAGAACAGCCTTTCTCATACGGCAAAAAAGCCCAGCTGTGATGAAGAAGGTGGAATGTGGATTCCTGATACTTGCATCATTTTCTTATTTGAGTGCCATAGGATGTAAAATGTCAAACAACTCTTCGGCAGCCCGAAGGTCTGAGGCTCAGAGATGGCTGGCTTATACTTGGCCTGTTTGGAACACTGCTGCAGGTAGAAAGCTTCCTGACAGGAGTGTGGAAGGAAGCCAGGGCATTGGTCCTTTCTGTTTCTCTGCCTCTTCCGAATGGATGTGTAGCTTTGGCACTTCACTGCCAGCCAGGCAGAGGCCATTGGAATTGTGAACAGTGTTCTCCCAATGGCAAACAGAGGGCCAGGCCAGAGAAAAGTCTTTTAGCATTTAGCTGATGCTGTACACTCTGGAAATGTAAGCCTTGCCTGTTGTTCCAATAGTGCATTTCAAGAGCTGATGCAGGGTCCTGGCATTGTACTGATCTTGAGCACACACCAGATCCCCTTTTTATCCTAAGGGTAGAAATGTGTCATTTTCATTAACCACACTTTATGTACATGTGTGTACCTTAAGAGGAAGATTATATATGTGTGTGTATATATATACATATACATATATGTAAACATTTTTTTTTCTTCCTCCCAAGATTTAAAAATCTCATTTGAAACTTCTGTTTGATTTATCCCCTGGACTAGGGCTATAAATACTGCATGAATTTGTTTTGTGCTCTGTTTTAAGTATATCTAGAAATGTACACAGTTATTTGTGTTCATACATCACATTCTTATTAATGACCACAGAATAATTGCTAGTTGTATTGCCTTTTGTTTCTGTGTATGTTTTTAAAAGATATTGTAAAGTCTTTGTTGGAGTTTGCATGGGCTTCAAAAATTAAATTTAGTCTGTGATTTTATTACCCTTTTTATTTAATTTATCTTAACTGTTGCTTTCAAGCTGTGAACCAGCTGTTGACTTTGAAAAAACATTGTTCAATTTGAAAGGAGCATTTTAAAGCTTAATGTAATGGCTGTAAGTAATCACTACAGCAATTATATTCTCTGGTGTTGTGCGTCACTATAATATTGGAGGTTGTAAGGAAATGCAGGAGAGAAACACATCAAGCTCAGATGTCTCAGTTTTGTCTGCAATGCCCAGCGTCTCTCTGTGCTATGTAGCTTGGTCTCCCTGCTTGAATTGTTGCAGAAAATCGAAAGTGGCACTGTGTTGCTCCGTGTGCCCAGCAGGAATCAGGGGCTCTTGTGAATCTTGGTCTCTGCCCTCCTTGGACTGGAGAGGGGTTTTGCTTTCCCATGCAGGTGGATGGATGGTACATGTGCACTTGCTGCAGTGGCAGAAGCCCCTGCTGCTCTGCTGGCTCCTCCTGACTTGTTCCAGGATGTTGCACTTGACATAGAGTGGAATTCTGGGTTTGACTTTTCTTGAGCAGCTGCATACCCACCTTGCCTGGTGCCAGTGGTAGCAAAGCTCCTCGCAGAGCATGTAGGGAGTCTGGCCAGGGCGGGAGGTCTTGGCATCCTGCAACATCAGGCCATGCTCCCACTGTGCTCTGGAAAGGAGCAGTGACTTGCCATGGTGAGGAGACTTAGTTGAAATGGGTGTATTTTCATCTGCATTCTGAGAAGGAATGTCCTCCCTTGGTTTGTGAGCAGCTCTTCAGTTCAAGCAGGGTGGAGCTCTTGGGGAAGAGAACTTTCAGGGTCATTGCAGTGAGGATAAAGGAAGCAGCATGTGCTCTGCATCCCTTCACGTTGTAACACTCCGTGAAAATGCTCTGCAGCTTCCTCTGTCCTGGAAGTTCTCTCCATAATGATTTTAAAATGAATGTAACACACATCACTGTGGGAGTGGGCTACATTTCCCAAGAAGTCACCCAGCCATGCTTTACACATAGCTTGTGTTTGGGAACTGCGGACAACACTGCTGCTCTGAAAAGGTGGTGCAGGACCTAGACCCTTTTTGCTTTTCACAGAATCCCAGGATGGCTGAGGTTGGAAGGGGCCTCTGCAGATCATCTAGTTCAACACCCTGCTAAAGCAGGTTCACCTAGAGCAGATATTTTTGCCAATGTGTGCTGCACAGCAGGTTCAAGTCACCTGCCAAGCTACCATCAGCTCCTTTTAGCAGCTTTGTAAAGCAACAGTGCTGCTGGGAAAGATCTAGTAGGAAGCTTAGATTCAGCAATATACTAAACCTCTCCCAAACTTAATTTATAGCAAAATCCTTCATAATACATATCAAGATCTGACCTGATGCAGTATAGTGAAAATAATAGGAAGGGCAAGCATGCAGGGAGCCAGGGGCAATGAGACCCTGGGACAAATTGGAAACCAGGCTTACTGCTGAGGCAAAGTTGCAGATGTTTGGTTGGCATGGTTTTTAAGGAAGGATAGAAGATGCACTTACTTGGAAGTGGGTTTTGTGATGGCACTTATAGTAGATGGTAGTCATGGTGACATGACTGGAGTGATCCTCTGCTAAGAAGTAGTCATGCTTTGGCATGGGAATACCCAGCTGGAATGGCCCGTACTTTACCGTAAAATGAAACAGTGAGACTCAGGAGCGAAGGCACTGTCTGTGTGTGCAGTGTGCATTGTGGGATATCCCCAGCAAAAGGAGCTGCAATGTAGTTTCCCCTTTCTCCAGCTGTGTGTACTGCAGAGGAAAGCAAAAGCTACAGATCCGTGTGCGCTTTGGAGATCAGGCATGTCCCTTTCAGACACATGTGGCAGAAGCTGGGCTGGTGACCATGGATTTGGCACAAAGGGACAGAGACAAAATCCTCATTGTGACAAAGGCAGTATGACATGTGAATTACACTATATTTTTATGTATATATGTATAAATTATACATTCAAAGAAGGTAACCGCTGGGATGGAGATAGACACGGAACAGTGCATTCAGGAAAGTTAAAAGCTTAGCTAGTGTAGCAAGGTATTTTTTAATGTAGCAGAATGAAATTCCTTTGGGTGCAGCAAATGAGAGACATAAAGTGTAATGCCCTGTGAAATCACAAAGAACCACTTTCAGCAGATGGAAAAAACAAATTTAATACAAAAACAAAAATTGATAGACTCTGCCTTTGATAATCCAAGTATGAGGTTACACTTTAACAGTATCCATTACTGGCTGTGAAGTGTATTTTGGTTGTTAAATGCACTTGCTAGTTTGTCACTGTATAGAATTTAAAGTGATGAATCCTGTATTCTGCTGTTATCTTCACTCTGAGAAACTAAACAAACTCTGTGACAAATGGCTCCCAAGTCACACACTGTTTCACTCTGATGTCTGCTGCACCTGTGCCACTGTTCTCAGTGTGGAACAAAACACCTGGGTTTGAAGCTGCTTTTAGGAATCCCTGTGGCAGGGATATCAGGAGGTATAAGTGGGCACAGATGAAAAGCCCATTGCCAATGCAGAGCTGAAGGCTGGCACCCTGGAGCCAGGGATCTTTCCTGTGCCCTCAGAGGAGCAGCACCATCGTGCAAGTGGGATGCAAGTGCTCACCTTCCCTCGTTGCACCACCTCTGGCCTTCCTGCTACCTCTGCAGAGAGGAGTGGGGCACCTCTCCAGGCTGTCCTGTGCTATGACTGACTGACCTGATTGCAGCTAAACAAGACAACACCAGCTACCTGGATGATAGAGGAAGAAAATATTAAAGCAAAAATATTGTGGTCCTGAGTGAGCTAAGATTAGTGTGCGTGTGAAAAGAATCGCAAGGTCAAGCTGGAAGGCCACTTGAAGCGTGATTGTTCTTTGTGGCTGAAGGCAGACATGGGAGTGTCTGTCTGGTATGTGTGCAGATAAGAAACACCTGGCCTGGCTTGATAGCTTGGACTCTTATTCTGTATATAAATGGAGTAATACAGTTACAAGTGAGTTCTGCCTGGACAAAACCTGTCTCTCGTGGATTCGTTTGCCACAAAGGGTGCTCATCAGTGAGGGATTTTTGCCGTACCTGCTGTAATCCAGTCTAGAGAACTAAAAAGTGATGAGCAGAAGGAGGAATAATCCTAATTTTGTGTATACAGTCATGAGTACAGAGGTGATTGTTAAGTAATGAATGAGATCTGGGATTGAAATAAATACTTATATGGAAAAGCTGGCATAGCACTGAGTCATAAAGGTAAATAATGTGTTAGGAGTTCTTAGCGAAGGTATAAAACAGGTAACAGGATTATGTCATTACCTAAATTCCCAGTGTTGTGCACCTTGAATACTCTATGCAGTGCTGTTTCCCCACTTCAGAAAGCAAAGAATTGAACTAGAAAATATTAGCCAAGACAGACGAAGATGACAGAAGATCTGGAATGGCTTCTTTATGAGGAGTGCTTTGCCTTGGAGAAGAGACAATTAATTGGAATATATGTGTATAAAATAATGTGGAATAGGAAGGATGAGAAAGGAATAATTGTTAATGAAGGAGCTGGTGGTGGAAGGAAGGACCTGACAATACAAATGTCAAACTCAAAACAAAAAAGGGACATGCTTATTCATACTGTGCATACTGGAGCTGTGGAACTCCTTGTGTCAGGATGTTGTAGGTGCTGAAAGTTTCAGAAAATTAAAGCAAAAATTGTGGAAGTGAAATCCATCTGTGAATATTAAACGCCAAAGACCCACTCTATTCTGACTCAGGAATTTTCCAAACTGTGTGTGCATTACTGGAGGCTGGAGACATGCTGCTACATGCTTTTCTATTTCTCATCTTCTTCTCTAGACATTCTTCTCCTGCCTGTTGCCAGAAGCAGAATATCGAGCTAAATGGCCTTTAGATTTGAAGTTATGTGGCTGCTCTTACATGTCTATGTTATCCTAAATTTGACACATTTTAGGATATAAGCTATGTATGAAGTAGTTTTACACTTAGGTCCAGTAGTTTTTACTGTGGCTTTACTTAGTTCTAAAATTTGCCTCTGGCTCATCAGAGATAACTGCAACCCTAGGCTGTGGTGTGTTTAATTCTTGCAGTTGAAGTGTTGCAGTATTGCCAGCAGTGGAAGTCAGGTCTAAAGTTGGGAGGCAAGTGCCGTGTTGTGTGGATGTCACAGATAGGCAGGTCAGGCCCTCATCCAGTGATGTTTTGTTGATTGATTGGGGTGGAGGAAGAAATGGGAAGAAGAGGTTCAGTCAGCATCTAGGATCCTTCTGAGTTCTCTCTGAGATGATCAGTTGAGAATGTTTATGGAGGCTCCTGTGCAGTGGATGGTGATCTAAGACCATGCACTTAATGCCCGTGCAAGGGGCTGGCAGCCTCTAGGACGGAGAAACCCATATGGTTGGGAGGTTGTGGCCTTTCTAGATGGAAATTTGGATTGGTTAAGCAGGCTCGCTCCAGTTTCCACTTTGCCCACTGCTTTGCACACTCAGTTGCTCACTTTATAGCACAAAAGTCATGGGGGTGAGTTCAGGGCTTTGTCTCACTGCATGGCTGTGCTGCTGTCAGGATGGAGCCAGCTCCCCAGCTTGTCCTCTGCAGGAATCTTCCCATTTACATGCCGCAGAAATAACTCCTGTGAATTTAATTAATCACAGTTTACATGGTAATAACCCTTGGAATATTTTTTATGGGTAAATAATGTGTATCCCCTGCTGGAGTGGGGGTTCTGCAGGTTCCAACATTCAATTATTTCATAATCTACTTCCCATTAAATGATCAGAGAGCGAGACCAGAGGAAACTAACAGCAGTGGGAATAATTAGCAGCTGCCTTGTGTTTGGGGCATGGACGTACTCTCTTAATGCTCATTAAAAAGCCCTTACAGTTAAGGAGAATGCAGGGGTTTTGGTGCTGCCAAGCAAGTGCTACAGAGTTTCTGGTTGGCAACGTGGTGCTATGCATAGGGACCTGGCTAGTTCTTACTCGCAAGGAGCCTTATTCCCCGAGGAGCTCCATGCAGTGACGCTGCTCAGCCCCTGGTACCTGCCCGAGCCCAGCCCCTTTCCTCGCTGCGTCTGCTGCGACCTGTGTGGGAGGAGGCTGCGAATGCCGGCTGGCAAGACTGTTCAGTCTCTTCTATCAGGCAGGCTCAGAGCAGCTTCAGACCGTCCCAAATCTATCAGTTTCTTGTGAGATAGTGAGAAGTGTCGTTGTCACCAGCGCCTCTGACTGAAGAGAAGGTGAGCAGGCTTGCCCAGGGCTGCACAGTGTGTTTGCAGCAGAGTGGAGTCGGGCAGAGGCAGGACCTCGGGTCTGCTGCTGGGAGGGACCAGCCCCATGCTCTGCTGCAGCTGGGCAGGCCCTTCTGCTGAACAGTGGTCCAGAGCCATCCTGCCAGCAGAGCAGGCCTGGTTGATGGCTTCTGGAGAGGTGACATGCCAGCCAGGCTGGCAGCCTCACAATCACAGCACATGGGGAGAGAGCTACACTCAAGTGAGTGGTGTCTTGCTGGGAAGTGCTTGCTCAGAAGCCCACTCCTCTTCCTGCACTGTGATTATCCTAAGCACCGGTGTATTTTTTCAGTTTATGTTTCCTCTTTCTTCCTTGCCTTTGCTACTTTTGCTTTTATTTAATGTTGTAATCTTTGTTGTAATTACTACTTTAATCTGTAATGTTACCGCCTGTCCCACCTTCTGGCCACCTTTGAGGCCAGTGCTGGTAACAAGTCAGGGTGCCTCTAAACAGCAAGGTTCCTGCTGAAATAGCTCCCTAAATAAATAAAAGGCAAATTGAATATTGGAAAAGAACTTTAAATAACCTCTGAATTCCTAGGGAACTACATCTTACATCTCTGTTAGGGACAAATGGGTTCAACATAAGTAATGATCCTCTGGAATGACAAATAAACATCATTTGTCAGCCTCTGTGGACTGGAATGAGAATAGACTTTGGTGATAAATAAAAGCAAAGTGCAAAGATGTCCCTGGGTGGCAGATGAGAGCAAAGGAATTAAATATCATTGGACTATAAACACACCATTTCTGAAATGCTCCACAGCTTGCCTCCAGATAGCTGCTTTGGTTATGATGGGTCTAACTTTTTCCTCTCGTGCCATGGGAAGAAGCTAAAGGCCCTTTACTGCAACAGCATTCCTGGCACACCATGACCTCTGCAGATGGAGTAGCACCTTTCAAATGCAGCCTCATTGTGCTGAATTCTAGCTCTTTAATGAAACATAACTAGTTGAAATTCTCTCAATTACTTTCTGTTTTTTCCCCATACTGATGTAACACTAAAACCCTCCTTGTTCCCACTTCAGGTGATCCATTGATGTCTGTATTTTGATTGCTATCTCCCTGTTGTTTGATACTCGCCCCTTTTCCACAACTGCTTCAGGAGTTTATGACTGGACAAGCCCCTTTTGGCTCTCGGAAACATATTCCTGTCACTGGGTGGACCAACTGCTTTGTCTCTGGATGCTTTGCTTCCTGAGCTACAAAGTTCTCTACCTCAATAGGACAGTGCCAGTGTTTTGATTTTGTGACTGTGATCGAGCCGGGAGCTCACTGTGGTGTGAGTGTGATGGGTGTGCCCTTGGGGAGTCCCTGTGCGTGTCCTGTCCACTGCGTTAGGATGCGAAGGAGGGAGTATGGGTTTGCTACCCTTAATGTCCGTCCAGCTGTTTGCTCCCCTAGATATATGCAGTGGGTGCAGCTGCTGCCACTGCCGCTCTGCTCTTCTGTCTCCCTTTGCATCTCTTGAGTGCATGTTTGTCCTGAAAGACAGACTGATTCTTCTTCCTTGAGCCTCAGCTGAAGACGAGTTCTTTTTGTGTCACAGAAAAGGCCCTTCCTTTTGAGAAGCTCTTTATCTTTGTCAAAATGAGGTTCTTGATGCACCTGTTCATGCAAAGCAGCCCCTCATTCCCCGCGCAGGCTGTGCTCGGCTCCTGAGGAGGGCAGCATAGGTTAGCTGATGCTCCTTGCCTGGAGTTCTGCTTTACATTCCAGCCATATCTAAGGCAGAGCTAGTGAAATGTAAAAGAGCACTGAAGGAATTGATAGTAAAACTCTTGGCTCTGTGATGAGTAGAGTAATCCCTACTCTTATTCCTACAGGAGAACTTGCCTCTCGGCAGCAGTTGTGCCGAGAGCACCGCCACTGCCACTGTCTGGGGAAGAGCAGGTGTAGGAAACCCCAGCGCCACCCTCCCTTTAAAAGACTGACTCTACATATCGGATGCACTTTGTGACTCCAGCATTGTAAACAGGTGGTTGTTACCTGTTGAGCACTGTTGCTGAACTCAGCTCTGTGGAATGTGCACAAAATAACAGAATGAAAACACAGATCCCTTACACCAAGGAGCTTCCACGGTGGTGGGGTATGAAGTACATTTTTCACTAAGAGGAAGATACTGGGAAATGTAAGGTTCGAATCCTGGGACTGCAGAGCCTGACTGTCTTACAGGTGATGAAGGAATAGCTTTTTCGTTGAAGCAGAAAACAGGATGAGCTTAAGCACACAAGAAGCCTGGAAAATCACATGGAAATAATTGTGACATCCAAATTAATACCAGATGAACTAATCAGAATTAATGTTAGTAGGAGTGATGCCACTGGTTATCACAATGATTAGACTATTATAATAATGAGTTTTCTGGGGAGGATGATGACGGATGATTTATATACTGTATATATAAGAAATACACAGGTATTTTTTCTGTGTATCCACATGATAAGCAACTCTGGTACTTTGCTGCAAGAAGTTGGAACTGCTCCTTATTCCTGAAGTTGCCCAGAACGTAACTCTCTTCTAAGTAGTTAGTTGGCCAAAAAGATCCTGGACAGAAAAGGAGGGAGGGCTTAGTAGACAAAAAGGGTACTGATGTCTCATTCCTGACCTGCTTGAGGAGAGCTGTTGGGAACCTAGCCCTGAGATGTTTTCTGGCCTCTCTGGGAAAAAATAAGGAGAAGTCTGTCTGGGGGTATGATGCAGGGGCAGTTTTACAAGCACCACTCAGGCGCAGTAAGGTGGTGAAGGTCTCACTGCTGCTCTATCACAAGCTCTGCTTTTCTGCTCTACAAGCTACTGTTTTCTTCTTTGATTTTCAGAAGAAATATATCCAGTGGGATATCTGGTGGTACACACAACATGTATGTGTATGTGTACAGTGTTTGGCTACAGAAGGCAGTGGTCTAACAGTGCTAGGAGTCACTGCATGCGTAATAGTGATTGCACAGCAAAATGAAAAGCCTCAGGTAGTAACAAAAGGTAGCTGCAGTTTTCCATGCATGGCATTTCATCCTTCTCCATTTTCTCTGTGACTTTACTGAGCACTGGCTGTAGTTGTTGCTGTCTAGGATGCACAGTCACTTCTCCATAGATTTTCCACCATCTCTGTAGGCTGGCAAGAAATAAGGAGTTATGATGATCTTATGCAGAACCTATTCTGCCAATGTGTTGTCAAAGTGTTTAGAAGAAGTTTCTTTTTCTCTGGAACTGAAATCAAGGGCAGGGAAGCTGCCTAATAACTTCTTGAGGATGACGAAATGATGCGGCATTTGAAGCTCTCATGGTAGATATTGAGCTCTTTCATTGATTTGTTGACAGAGTGACCAGGGCAGCAACAGCAGAAATCTTTTCTCTCCTCTCTCCTTTAGAGTTCAGGGTTACCTGGATCGTTTCCAGAGTCCCATTTTGGACTTCAGAAGCTGTGTGGGTACCTACATCCCATCTGTAGCCTCGTGAGTTAAATACACAACTTTCTACCTTTGATGCCCACCTTGGGGGAGATAACACAATATCATCATTATTCTCAGTTTTATAATCAGTTTTAAAAATTAAGTCAAATGTTTAGTAATAAAAATAATGATATTCAATGTAAGCCTGAAAAGAATGAAAATAATTTCAGAGCATTTTTAACACTGAATTTTCATTGTGGGTATTTCAGCTGCTTCCCTCTTGGCGAGGCTTGTTCATTTGTTCCTCCTGCTGTGTGCTTTAAACAGTAAGACCTGGGCTGCTACTAAGTGGGAGAGTGCCACAGGTGCTGAGCAAGCCTTGTTCATCCCACTTCCTGTAGATTAAGTCTGAATAGGTAGAAAGCCAAGATTGACACTGGAAATGTCAGGCACATAGAGCCAGGGTTAATGTGTTACTGGTGTTATGCCAGAGAACATGATTGCACACTGTTGTATTGGGTTTGCATGTCCAGATTTTGGTAGCAGGACGTGGCTACAGGGGTAACTTCTGTGAGAAAGTGCCAGGAGCTTCCCCCGTGCCCAGTGGAGGCAATGCCAGCTGTCTCTAGGATGGACCCGCTGCTCGCCAAGGCCAAGCCCAGCAGTGATGTCTCCAACGCCTCTGGGATAACATATTTAAGAAAGAAAAAAGTTAGTGCTCGGAGAAAATTGCAGGCAGAGAAGAGCAGAGTGAGAATATGTGAGAGGAACAGCTCTGCAAACACCCAGGGCAGTGCAGAAGGAGGGGCAGGAGCTGCTCCAGGTGCAGGAGCAGAGATTCCCCTGGGATTCCTTGGTGAAGCCAGTGGTGAGGCAACTCTGCCCCTGCAACCCATGGAGGGCCACAGGGGTGCAGAGATCCACCTGCAGCCCCAGGGAGGAGCCCACGCCCGAGCAGGGTGATACCTGAAGGAGGCTGTGACCCCATGGGAAGCCTGTGACACAGGGCACAAATAAAATTACTCAGAGCTCTAGGTGCAGGAGTTGCCTGAAACATGCCATATGGCTGAGTTCAAGGTCAAACTTCAAGAGCAGATTGTCAGAATGTGGCATCTGGAGACCCCAGTGCCCAATTTCCCATAGCTGTTCTCAGTGCAGAGACTAGCACACACATCACATCACATCACATCACCCTCCTGCTCTTGGAGCCCTTGCCCACAGCACAGTCAGTGCCTCACTCTGGAATGTCACCTTACACTCTTTCAGACATTTACCAACAGGGAATTTCCAGTCCTGATGTGGACTGGTTGCCTTCCTCTTGTGCTAGCTGTAGACTTACAATGAGACATTCACATTTTAAATATGGTGCAGTGACATCAATAGTAATAATTATTGCATGCATCAAAGCTTTGGAGATTAGCCATGGATCATGCACCTAAATGGCAAATGGTTATAATAGCTCCGTACGTGAAACATCAAAGTCTGAGGAAACATTGCTCTGTTATAAAAAATACATCAGAATGATCATTCCACTCCAAGCAAAATGCAGAACTGTAGACGTGCATGGAACAAATGCAACACATTTCATACTCATTTGGGTGTTTCAAGTATGGGAAAAATTGATTCCACAGCTCCAATTACCAATCCACATCAAGTGAAGACTGTATTGAAGTGATGAGATTTTGAACAATATTAGGCTTAAGTTGACTCCTCCTTGTGAAAATGTATTTGTAATTAGGGCCTAGAAAAGCAATAAGAAGTATTTGGGGTTTTAATTTTTTATATGCTCCCTGACAGAGAGAGAAGTGGCTGAGATTGCATAAAATTCTTAAACCCATGATGTTTCAAGTATCCTTTTGCTGAATTGAAATGGGTCTCTCATAGATTAAAGGAACTGCACTGTTGTTTTCTTTGCTAGGAGAAAAGTATTCCAAGCAGAGCGAAGCACAGGCTCTCTCTGCTGAGCCTGGGGACAGCTACTGAAATAAAAAAATGCAGAACAGTCACTAGAATAACAGAACCTCTGAACTCAGCAACTGAAATTCCCAATTACAGATGTGCTGCTGTTTCTCCTGCCTCATCACAGCTGTTTTGCTTGATCACTCCCCCAGCCCCAGTGGGACGAGCAGTGTGAGGATGTGATGCCACATGTGCTCCGACAGCCAAATCAAAGGCCCAGCCAAGCTTGTGTCTCAGCCATGAATCTGGAAGAAATCAGAGATCCTCATTAAAGTTTCAGAAAAACCTAACTGGTATGAGGACAGCATTCAAAAATGTATTTGGGGGAAAACAAATATTGTTTTAACTCTATTAATAATTGATGTGTTGCCAGCAGAGATCCTCCTAGCATTAAGGGAATTGAAAATTAAAGGCACAAAGACACTACTTTAAGAAAACATCTTGATAAATAATTAATATGGCATAGGCCTACTGGAATATGAAGACTGTAGGTTTTAGCTTGTCTTGTCAAACCTATGCTTTCTAATACCACAGTTTCTTTCAGAATGAGAGCATGGTCATTTTTGGTTTAAATCAACAAAAGCTTGAGTTGTTTATGTTGCTTAACTGGAATAATTCACTGGCTTCTGTTAGTGGCTTTGCTGAGCCCTTGGGATCTTAGAGCAGGACATACTCAAAGGGCATGTCTTTCTTAAATCAAGATGAACAACAAATTGCTGATTATTTAGAAAACAGAAGAGACTATGCCTGTTTCAGGAAAACTACTGCTTGTCAGGGTCAAACTAGATAGAATAAGAAAGCCTGCTGGAAGAAGAAACTCTGGCAATACCTGTTTAGCAATACTATTTATAAATAGCTGGGAGAGATGCCTTGGGAACAGCTACTGCTTTAGTTTGTGTGTTACTAGAAATATGAATTTTCAATGATGAGGCCAATCTTGGGGACCAAACTGAAAAACCCAGTGGCTGGCACTTCCCTTGTGCATTCTACTTTGTGGGGATCTTAAGGATAGGAAATTGTGCAGCCCAGCATTCCACAGAATACAAGCCTACCAGTATGACCAAAGAAAGGCTGGACACAGACTGTGCTGAGGGAAGTAAATATGGAATTTCTACATTTCCCTCCAAAGCAGTTGTAGCACTGCTGTGAGCAGAGCCTGCGGGAGCAGCGTTCGGAGACACGGCTGAAGGGTTTGGCTTGGTGGACAGAACCTGACAGAGACATTGCAAAGCAGAATACTGAGCACCATGTTAACTAACAGAGCTGCTGCCACCTCTGAAAGCCTCTGTCTTGCTGAAGGGCCTGCGGGCTCTTTAAACTTCCAGTTTATTCCAGTCCATTCCTATCCTTTAGGCTGTTATAATGAAGCAGCTAGTAAGTCAGGCATAATTTCTGGCAGGCTTTTCAATTTAAGAAACTGCACAAGAGCATCCAGAAGACTATATTTATCATTTAATTCCTTTAAATAAAGCAAAAGTGAATACTGCTTCTTCATTAGAAGAACTTTAGTTCAGTACTTTAATGCAAAAGGTTTGTTGAGATTGATGGAATTCATAAACACCCTTTATTTACTACAGCAAAGTTAATAATTAAGAAGAAGAGAGAATATACATGAATGCATGAATGCTGTTGTAAAAATAATTCCTACCTTAGTTCCAAGGAAAAAGCCCATGTAAATTGGTGATTGAGAATATAAGGGTGTTCCACTAGAACTATAAAGGGGAGTTTTTTCCATTCGTGATAAGGTAATTGTGGTGGTGAGGCACTGGCAAGTGCAAATTACCCAGACTGCAGCCGGGTGTGTTCTGTCTTGGGTGGGTGTCCCTCCGTTCCCGGTGCACCAACAGCACCCGCAGCACCTGCCTCGTACCCAGCGGGAGCTCTCCTTCCTGCCACTGCCACGGCACCTGCCCCGTACCCAGCGGGAGCTCTCCTTCCTGCCACTGCCACGACCGCCAGCAGCACTCAGGCCCTTGTTGAAACGAGTGTAAAGCTCGTGGACTGGCAGTGCTGGGAGGGTTGGGCCTGACATGCCTGAGGAGGGCTGTGGAAAATTGCCTCTTGCCTGCAGTGATTCCCCTGAAAGAGAGTCCAGTTGGTGTAAGTATGGTTAGTTGCTCTATGGCTGCTGGGCAGGGTGGGTGCAAGTGCTGTGCAGGGGCTGCTCCTGGGCAGCCCCAGGAGCTCCTCAGCCTGAGTGCCACGAAGGCCAGAACTGCTGTCCTGCAGGGAATGGACACCTGCAAGGCTGTGTCTTCCCACAGCTGTCCTCCCATCCTGCTGCAGCTGCTGCAGCAGCTCCTTGGTTTTTCGATGAGTCTTTGCCTATGGCTCTCTGTCCCTCTGCTGCCAGAGCTGCCTTGCTCTGCCCTGCCTTCCTCCCACTATCCCTGCCCTGCCTGCTGCCTGCCCCGCCTTCCACCATTGCTTCTGCTGCATCTTTCTCTCCTGATGTAGGGAGAGCATTTCCCATCCTGCTGCTGGCTGGTGGGGATGTGTCCGTGCCTGCCAAACAGCCCTATTGTTAGTTAAAGATGCTGACTCTGGGAGTCCCATCCTCATCAGGCAAAGCTGAGAGTCTGTCTGATTTAACAAGGCAGGGAAACAAGCCAGTCAGTTATCTGAATCTGAAGCATATTCTAGAAGTGATTAGCTGCCTAAACTTACTCTGTAATTATCTCTGCTGAGTGGTTTCTGCACATCATTGCCCATTTTTCTGACTGTTTTTATTTAAGTTGATAATGGAAAATGAATAAAGCCTTAGTTCCACTCTGATTTTGACACTTGTGCCAGAAAATATCTGAAGATGAATATTTCTGTGTTCACAATAGTTAGATTAATATTTAATTTTTTGGCATCCACCAAGCTGATTAGTTTTCCTCTGATATGGCTCCACTTTGTAATTACAGGAACTGGCTCCTCCTGGGGAGGAGAGTGCCTGGGGTAAGAAGCTCGGAGATCATCCTGACGTCACTGCAACCATGATTTCACCAGGCTTGTGCACTGTGAGGTTATCGCGATCTGAAATCTCTGCTGCTGGAAAGAGGTACAGGTATATGTGACCTGCTCCATGTCTTCTGAGGACAGACAAGATATGCCCTTGATTGCGTTTATACTGAAGGGAATAGAGTGGAAACAAAGTGCAGCTGTGTTGTCTCAAGGAATGTGTGATCCTTGCCTGCCACAGCAGGCCAAGCCTTCCTTAAGGGACACAGCCCACCTGGTGCTTGGTGAGACATGGGGGGCTGGCTGACTTGGGGCCTCTCTTTGTCCTCAGCCATCAGCAGGTGTTTGTGAAAAGCCTGTAGAAGACAGGGTGAGGATTACTTGAGATCATGATTGCAGTCCTTCTGGAGCAGTGGTCGTATCTGTCCACTGCACTGAACTAGCAGGTGGGGGTTGTGCTCAAGGAGTGACTCTGGAGCCTATTGAAACCCCTGAGTACATCTGGACTCCACAGCATTCCAGGTAAAGAGCCACATGCGATTCAGGGGTCACACTGCCCTTCTTCTGTCAGCCTGATAGCAAATAATTTCCCTGGCACCTCATGATTCCTATGCTATGAAAATGAGCTAGTGCACATTTGGTGTGTGCTGAGGATGCCTCTGGCTGGGGACAGTCCCACTTTCCTCACTGTGTTGTCAGGCGAGTTGTCCACCCGTGTTTGGCTGGACCCTCTGGGGGTGGGCAGGGGGGGTCAGCCTACACTTGGGGATGCAGAAGCAACAGGCAAACTCACATCCTTTGTTTCTAGGACCACCCAATGCTTCCTTCACAAATGGGACTACCGCCTGTGGCTCAGTCCTCCCACAGATTGAGCCTTCCCTATTTGCTCAGAGAGCAACTATCGCTCAGAATCAAATGCAGCCTTTAGAATTAACCCATCTGTAAAGGCCAGTGAGTCTAGATTCCCCTGACCAGCCATGCACTGCAACATCTCATCTCAGTGCCATATTTATCTTGCACTGTCAGTTTTACCTAGCTCCTAAGCACTCAGGAACAGCAGTACTGTCAGGGTGTTGTTATTCATTTGTTTTCTCCAATTGAAGTATGTATCATTGTCATAATCTGGCACTTTGCACTGGGAACAAACTCCCTGTGTGGACAGGGATCAGGGCCATTTTTCAAATGCTGCTGACTGTTAATTTGTACACTGTTTGAAGGGAAAAGATCTTGTTAGAGCTCCATTGTACACAATACTTCATCAGGGCATAGTAGGCAGTTGTCTCCAGTAGTCAGGTGACAGGGTGCTGGTGACAGGGGTGCAGTGCGTAACCTCCATGGGCAGCATGTGCCCAGCTCTGCGTGCACAGTTCTCATTTGTGCACCCGAAGCTGATCAGGTGAACCTCATCCAAATCCATTTGTTCAGCAAATATAGTATAATAGCTGCTGGCTGCTCAGCCTCCATCCCATATCACCATCCTCCAGAACTGTGCTAAAACCTGATCATTGGGAAGTTCAGGTGTTTTGTTTAGCTGCAGTACGCTCCCAGCTGGGTGAGAAAAGGGATGGCAGATACTGCAGAGCTCACAGTTCAAACACCAGCTCCCACAAGCTGTGTGTCCTGTTTGCTTCCAGACCAAAGAAGCAAGTGGAACGGCTGCTGGTGCTGGGCTGTCCCGAGCTGTGGTGGGTCCCTGGACTTCCTTCACAAATGGGAGGAAAATAAAAAAGGAAAATTAATCTACCAAGGGCAAACGAATCAAACCAGCAACGCCTGCTACAGCTCATGGCCTGCTTAAACACTAGCACATTTGTTGCAACCATTTAGTGACCCGTGCTCTTCTCAGATTCATCTTATGAAATGGAAAAAGCAATTTGTCTGCCCACGTGCCCTGAAGTACTGATATTTGTTAAATCCACTGCTTTGAAAGCCCTATATTTGAACTACTGGATATGCAGAGAAGAAAGCAAATAAAGCTGGCTGTGATATGTGCGTTTCGTCTGGGTAATATTCCGATAAGGCCTGATTTATTACCTTTATGTCTTAAGGCCAGGCAAATCTCATGGGGTCAGTCATAAAGTATGAGGCAGGAGAAGGAGAGCTTGAGAAAGTAGAGGCAGAGATCCTCTTTGCCTCTGGAGGTCTCTGAGTGTGTCCTTTCCAGGGTTTCTAGTTCAGGCTGTGCTTTCTGGTTCACCATCTGTCTGGTACTTCAGCTGCCTCTCTGTCCTGGTGCCAGGCTCCTGCACACTGCCCTCAGCATGGCTGCAGGGAGCCCTGCTGCTGCCTTGGCTCTGGGGTGTCAGCGTGGTGCCCACACCTGCCTGGGGTGCCCACAGCACTCTCCCTTGTGCTGTGTTCTCCTTTGCAGAATCTGATCTTCCTCATCTGAAAAATGATTACAGTAAGAAAGTGCAAGCTGAAACCAAGTTATAAATGACAGAAGCAATGCAAGTATCACCAGTGAACTGGGATTAATAATAAAAGAAGACAAACACAAGGCACACAGAGTATTTAAAACCACGATACCTTGGGATATTTCTAAATGAAAAAAAAAGATTTCACACTGAAATTGCAAAATTATTCATCTCAGTTTGTTAATTCTGCCCAAACTAGCAGTACCTAAAGAACTGTAACATTATCTGCTAACTTCAGGGAGTCTTGGCAGGTGAGCAGAGCAGCAGAGCTGTGGTATCCTCGCTCAGCGTGGTGGGCTCTGTGGGATGGCAGGTCGGGAGGGGGCCCTGCACCTCTGTCCAGTGCCCTGTGCTGGGCCCAGTGTGCTGGGCAGGCACAGGAGCTCCCAGCACTGTGCGGGTCAGCAGCTGTCCTGTCACGTTACTCCTTCGTGTTCTGAAGTAGGGGAAGAAACTGAAGCACATGAGGATCAGAATCTCTGTGGTGTCCAGCACCTTTCATGGGGAACTTGGAGTGAGATCACAGAAATCTTCCAGAAGATTGTTTCATTTTTAACAATCTAGGATTATAGTTTGTCTGTTTAATTCAACCTGAGTGACATAATAGCTTTCATTTGGACTTATTACCAGCAGAGCAGTCAGTCAGCTGGAAGCAGACCTAGGGCAGGGCATTTTGTCATTATTTTAAATTTTCTCTATCTGACAAAATTGAAGGTCTTGAAAAGACTGGAGCCATTGTAAAGGATAGAACATCAGAGAATAGGTCACACAGTGTGTTAAAGAATGAAAATTGATTCATTCTTTCCTCTGTTGAATAAGCAACTGTACTTTGGTCCCTGTGATCCATGAAATAAGCTGTCAGAGAAACAGGAAATGTGCCACATTTGAACTTCACTCATTGATTCCGTTCTGATCTGAGGTGCAATATTAAAATGCATTATGGTGGGTGCAGAATCTGCAGCAGTGACAGCAGCTAGGCCCAGCTTGCTCACTAGTTATCTGGGCTATTTGTAATTAAATTAATCAGTGCTTTACAATGTTGGGACTCATTTACTTAGGTCATGTGGTCAGAGCCAGCTGACAGGAGGAATTTCACAAAAGCAACATTTGTTAGACTGAAGAAGAGGCTCATGGTTTTATCATTTTATTCCCTTTAATATGGAGAAACAATTTGCAGGCAATTCAGAAATTCTGACAGCAATCAATTTAAGAATGGGAGAATGGGTAGCAGAAAATTCTGGAATTTGGAATTACTAGCTGGAGCATGTTAGGCCAGTTAATGCCTGCAACTCTAATAGATAGCCTAGTGTTTAAGTAGCATCCAGAGGACTGTCTGCAACTACGATTTGCTATGTTAAGTCTGTTTTATTCATGCTGAAGTGTCTTTTGCTTCTTTGGTGAGTTCTTAAAAGTTTTATTAACTAAAACATCATTTTTGCTGCCTTTGCTTTATTTGCCTCAAAATTGTGATTCATAAAGATGGATTTTTATAATTAAGGTAGAAATGAGAAATAACCCCCTATATATAATTTAAAAATGTTGAAATTACAGACACTATCTAACTTCTGCTTTAAATCACAGGAACAAACTGTTCTCCATTAGCAGCCCTAATTAAATCCATTTTTCTGTGAGTCTTTGGCAAATTCCATTTTAGTAAAGCTGTATTAAACTCTCTTTTATTTCCTCTTGCTTTGCAGAATTCTCTGTTTGAGATGAATAATGGGTTGAACATGGTATATGACAGCTCTGTAGACTCCAAAGATAGAACATGAACAAATACATTGTTCTGGAGAGCTGGCATGAGAACGCTGCTGAGGATTTAGAAGCATTCCAACTACCAGACAGGCAGGAGCAGGACCATCCTGGCCTGGGGAGTTTATATGTGATACAAGAATGGGCAAACATTGTGTAGCACAGAGGCTGTGGAAAGGTGGAGGAGGCTTGGAGAAGGGAAGGAGAGGGAGTGGGCTAAAGCAGGGAGCGTACTGTTTGCCATTGGCACAGAACATTGGGGTGTTGCACTCCTGAGCTCTGAGGTACCATCATCTGTGCCCTGCTGGTGTTTCCTAGGCCTTGGGTGAGGAATGAGCAGTTGCAGAGGAGTGGAGAGAACTTCCAGAGGTTAGTCAGCGCTGCTTTTCCTCAGTCCATGCCATCATATGGAGATGTGCTTTCCATAAGACTGTGCATGTGGCCTGTAGCATCTGTCTGGGTCGTTGTGTTGAACCTGTCTAGCAGGAGCCATGCTCTTGCTGACCTCAGACCTGTTTCTGCACGTAGATCAGAACCTGGCCTGGGTCAGTGCTGCTGTGCACCAACAGCTTTGTTAGGGTGATTCTGCCTGGAGACTTGACTGAGGAAGCAGTGCACAGACCAGAGAACCCACCTGAAAGAGCCGCTCATTTTGCAGTCCCCGTGCATGAAGATTAACGTACTCCCAAAAACCTGCCCCAGTCCCAGAGCAACGGGCTCTGTCCTGTCCTCCAGCACCTCCATCACTCATTTACTGCAACAATTGGCTTCAGCCTTCGATTTCCTCTGTGGAGCGTATTGGAAAGAGAGAGGCTGAGCTGTGAACATTAATAACAATGAATAATAACAGTACGAGTTCCACAAGCTTTAACAATCAAATGAATCAGCAATCTGGAGGGTTTCATTAATAAATACTTGCTGGAGTTAGATGACAAGGGAGCTAGTGCCAGAGTTGTGTGTATCAGTTAAAGGCATTTAACGTGTGTGATCCACTTCTCAGCCCCTTTGCTTACCTTGTGGGTCCCATGTTCTCCTCCATGACCTGCTGTGGAGAGGGCAGGGGCCAGGAGGAGCAGAGGAATAGGCGGAGTGGACTGTGTCATCCTGTAGGTATCTGTGTTGGGGTTACATGGCAAGGCTTTGGCAGTGGGGGACCAGTGAGAGTGGCTTCTGTGAGAAGATGCCAGAAGCTGCCCCCAGGTTGGACAGAGACAGTTTTGCCATTATACTTATAGATAGGACTAGATTCTTTGTGACTTAGGGTAAAAATATGCCCCTTCCAAAGCCACCAAAGTAAAAGTTGGGAAAGACCTCTTAGGTTACAGTATATTCCCCTCAGGACCAAGTGAGAGTTGCGGGGTAGGGCTGTCTGGCTCGTCTTATGCAGCTTTTTCCTTGTGAGTGAGCTGAACAGGGGGTTGGTTTATAACCTTTTATGCAAAGCAAATTCCTGTGCCAAGAGGAGCAGCCCTCATCATTAGGCTTTTACTACAGCAACAGCAAAAGGAAACACAGGCTTTGTTCAGTCTGGTTTGAAGTCCAGTAGAGAGCAATTTTAATTCAGATAAGGAGGGTTTGAGGGCCAACTACCAATGTGTTCATTCATTTCAGGAAAAGAGAAGGGCAACTGCTGTAATTATGATTAAAGGAGCTATTAATATCTTATTCAGGTTTTCCTGTTACCATAAAAGCAAGAGATGTAGTTATCTCTCTCAGGAATTTGCAGCAAATATGTCATCTGCCTTTGTTGTCTGGGCTGCTTGAACTCAATTTTGTGAACTTCCATATTTTCAATACAAATTTTTCTGCTAGAAGCCCTGCTGCAAGGCACATGATGATAATGGAAAGGACAGGTGGTTTTAAGAGAAATGACAGAGTTCAAGGGTAAATCAGAACTTACTACAGTTACAAGGAGTAAAACTAGAAGCCGTTGTGCTGAGATCTGTGCAAGAATTAGGCTGCCTGCCAGGAAAAGATGCTTCTCTTATAAAGGCATGGGGTTTCATCTCAAAGATGGGGACTGTGGAGCTCATTCCAGCCTGTTGTCTCATTGTTTCCTGCTGCTTTTATGCATTCAAGTGCCTCTGCTCCAGTCTCTGAACCTGCTCCATGCTACCATGCCTGGCATGGAGGAGTTTTCATCAGGCCCAGCAGCACAGGCTAATTGCACAGCACACTGCAGGTGCTTCTGCTGAGCAGGCTTTAGCATGGCTAGTTTGGCCAGGGCAAGTGCATTACACTGCTGGGCTACCCCAGGTGAGCGTGGAGAATATTTCACAGCCCTAGTAACAGACCTAAATTCTTTGCATAGCTGTGTCCATGATGAATTGTGAGCACATCTGGCACCTGCATGGCAGTAATGGAAGTGGTGCTGGCTCAGATGAGTCTTCAGAGTACAGGAAGAGTGCAGGTTGGCACTTGATTTCTGACAAGCTATTTTCTCTTCGTGCTTGTTGCCTTTTGTCTTGAATCTGTGTTTTGGTATGCCTGTTGCAAAATTCCCCTGAATACTCTACTTGGCATCAGGAATCTCTTTGTCAAGAGGACAGGGTGTTTGCCAGCCTTAGAGCTCTCCATCTTGTTCCTCTGTAGCCACTGAGTCTCTTTGCTTGTCCAGGTTGCAGAGATTATGGAGAGGTGCTTAAGAAAAACTTGTAAAGTCCCATGTGATGGTCTGTCTTTGTAGAAGTGCTATTCCTGATGTGCAAAGAACACCCAGCACTCTCATTTTTGTCCTTGCTCATACACGGGTGTCCCTATTTCTTGAGGACCACTGGGACTCCTTTGAATTGCTCCTTTAAGTCAAGTCTGCCTGACAGTCGATATCCAAACGACTCATACAAGATGAAAGTGCTTCTCCTTGTGTGGTAAAGCACTGGGCATGAGTGCCATGGTGGCATGTGGTCTCAGCATGTGCAAGGGCACTGTAGCTTCCATATGTGCCCAAGCACTGGCAGCTTGGGCTTTGTTGTGTTAACACTGCAGTTGCTCTGACTTCACAGGCTGGACAGCTGGGTGCACTACCCAGGTGGGTCTGTGATCAGAAAACCCATGAGTGCTCCTGGTGTGTGCCCTGCAGCAGCAGAAGGTCCAGGCTCTGGATAGAACCGATTTGCAGAGTGCTGACCAGTCACTGCCATTAGGCCTTCTCAGTCCACGTCCTGGATGGGTCAGGCTGGGAGGTGCATGTCCAGGCTGGGTGCCACGACGGTGGTTTGCATTGTGTCTGAGACCCTGCTGCAGGTTGGATGGAGACAATATCCCTGCTCCGTGCCTCCCTCATCAACCAGCTCCATACAGCGGCTTCTTGCTGTTTCAGAGGTGGGTAACATGATCCCACACCAACAGTAATGCTGTAAAGGCCGTCAGCTGCCAAAAATGTTTTGTAAATTAAATGATAGTAATAATTTATGAGCTCAGCCAGAAATACAACCTGTTCAGTCTGTTCTGGAACTTGCATTCACTCTTCTACTGTGACAAGCTAGTTCCAGGATTACTGATACCATTGGCCCTATGTTGTGCCATGAGGGACAGTTCTAAGGGCTCTAAGGACAAGTCACAGCCCTGCTGCTGTGGCACAGCACAGGCTGTGTTCCCAACATGTCTGAGTGCTTATTGCTGGATTGTGTTGGTGGGTCTGTTACGTCTTGCTCTAAGCAGCAGCGTATTGGGTTTCACTCTTCACCTACAGTCTATTTTGTAATGCTCTCAAGATCAGTGTAAGGACATCTTCACTCTTTTTCCAGGCCATATTTGGAGTCTTGACAGATGTGGTCCCTGTGTGTTGGTAATGCAACAGAAGATCACTAGGGAAGGCCAAAGCTGTTCCTGACTCACAAGAATATAGAGTCATGGAGCAGCTCTGGAATGTGTAATATCAGTTAAAAGTGACCAATGCAGATATGAATTATTAAATCTATTAGCGTGGGGCTGCCATAATGAAGTGTCAAATGCTTCACAAAATGAATTCCTATTAAAAAAAACTAAGATTAAAAGCAGAGTAGATTCTAAAATGATGGGAACTGAGAGGAATGAGAGAACAGAGTATTGATCATCCACACCAATCATGTCTATTTCTATTTAGAAATATAAAAACCAGATGAATGAATTAATGATTTAGCATCAGAAAGGGGCCCAGAGGGAGCTATGTAAGTCATGTCACTGTTAAAAACCTTGGAACCACTGGGAGCTCATAAGAAGATGGCAGTGGGAGAGGAGCAGAGTGGCAGTGATTATAAAACCCCAGCACAGACAGGACAGCAAAGGGATGGGTCAGGTTTTAGCTCATTATTCATCCAGGCACATGCAGATATAATTCTGGCAGTAACTTTTCCTGGAATTGTTGCCTAGGCGTATGTGTTTCAAGGCAGGGAGCTTAGGTTTGATTCCTGGTGCTTATTGAATGCATGGCCTTGGAAAAGTTATTTGACCTCTTTGTGGATCTTTTTATCAAAACCCAAAATGGGCACAGGGAAAATTGCCCATTTACATACCCATTAGAAATCTAAATTCAAGTAGAAAGGCAGTCAAGAGATTGTGAGAGGAAATGTAGAAAATATTTGAAAATTCAGTTTTTAAGTCACAGGGGGCATTTGGAAAAATCTTGTTGAAAATCTCCCGTATGGCATAGAACCACAGCACTTGTTTGCTACTGGCATTAACGTATCAGGTGTATAAAAGGACATTCTCTGTTAACTGTGCATATTGCTGTCACCTGAATACTGTCCATCCTCCATGTCGTCCATGTCATGGGGTGATATAACCGCCTTGTAGGTTCTACTTGATTTAGGGTGATAATGCTTCGTTTTGCGTATGCAGACACAGGGTGCTCTAAATGCTGCTCAGTCTTGTACATAAAGCTCCTTGAAATGTTTTCAGTGACATGAAGTAACTTGTAAAAGCATGATTTACTCAAGCAGGATTCTTGTCAATGTGTAGCTAGCTGTTCATTTGTTTCACCTCCTTTTTCCAGCTTGTGCTAGGCTGGTGTAATCTGTGTAAACTGTTTTGCACCCACGGCCTCTTGCTTGTGCCTGAGCTCACGGCTCTGCTGTTCACACCTTCCTGTGCCTGTTCACACCTTCCTGTGCCTGTATAACACCTTCCCACACATAAAATTAACAGGCAAAATTTAAATTTGTGGAAATTAATTGTGTTAGCAAGATGGTTTTTAAAGCACTCCAAAGAATGTTCTGTCAGCTTGACAGATGAAGGTAATGCTACAAAATGAATTTTGTTGACAAAATAATTTCAGGGTGTTGATAAAATGTGTTTTGTCTTCAGAGTGAAAAATACTGGACTGACAAATTCTATTGTCCCCTTTTTCAGCTGTCAGTCAATTATTCCCTTTTTGAGTCAGCCAATGATAGTTCTTCCTGTCTGAAAAAGCTTTCATAAAAGATAGCATAAAGCTCTGAAGGACAAAATAATTAAATTTTGATTTCTTGCTTTCAAACTGAAAACAGCTTTGTTACTTGGATGAGCAGGGATTGGTCCCTGTGAAGCGCAAACAGGTGGGAAGTCTATGGGTGGAGGTTTGACACACTGTGGAGCAGAGAGGGTGGGTTGAGAACTGGGCTTCTGGAAACAGCTGTTTGTTTGAACACATATCGTTAGACTACTTGGATGTATTGCAAGCTTTTCAATGAATTTCCTGCTGATTTTAGGAGCCATTTGCTAAGAAATCTTGTTTTTTTCCTTTTGTTATATAGCACTTCTTGAGCAGGAGTGAAGGGATGTGTGGCATTTTCTGTGGGGTGGCAGGGGTGGCTGGTGAGGGCCCTCGAGGTGGGCAGGGACTGGCATGGCCCAGGGCCTGGGGCTCTGCCACCCCTGTGTCTCCCTGCTGCTGTGGGGCCGGGGCCTAGGGGCTTGCCTGGCCCAGGAGCTCTCCTGGCCCAGGGCTGGCAGCAGCAGGTGCCTGCCGAGGGCTGTGGATGGGGGCCAGCAGCAGATGGGGGCCAGCAGCAGCAGGTGGATGGTGGCTGGTGGATCTGGGCATGGAGCCCCACTCCTGGGTGGCCCAGCTCCTTCCTGGTGGCTCCGTTCTGCTCCATCAGGGGCTTCCCGTGGGTCCTGCCTGCAGGGCTGGGCCACCTTATCCCCAGTGAGTACCCCAGTACCCAGTGAGATACTGCTGGCCCCTGGACCGCCATGGTACACGGCTGACTCTTCCCACTGCAGCCAGAAGGCCCTGGGCTTTCATCTCACCCATTTTTAGGACACAGCAACCTGGAGGCCACTGGCCCTATGAAGAGGAGAGCAGGATGGCCAGAGCCTCCTTGTTCTCTGCTGCCCGAGGTGCCACAGCAAGGCAGAGGCTGAGGAGCAGAGAGGGCTGTGGAGCTGCGGCTGCACCATCTGCAGATGTTGAGACATTGCATCCATATTTCCTAGAGTGACCTGGTGACATCAACAACAACGTGCCTCTGGAGCACAGGCAGCTGGCATGGCTTGCAGACTCTGATACCATCAGCAGGCTTCTGGTTCAGCCTTAAAAATATGTACATGGAGGAAAAAAAAAAGGAACACTTGGCCCCTTATCGTGACACCTGTATCAGGACAAGTCCAAAAAACCAGTATCGAATCTGATGAGATTTTATTTTTCAGTTGCTGGACCAAAGTCCGGCCTGGTGCAGCCCAAGGAGAAGTTATGTAAATTATAGTCAGGGTAGTTGGAGTCAGTATAATTTCAGTTACTAAGTACATGGAGCTATTTCTCCTAGATGCTGTTTTGGTTCAGGATCTCTTGGCATCTCCAGCCATTCTGCTGCTTCCCAGGAGGATGGACTGCCAGGTGTTTTTTTTCTTAAACCCTGTGGTTTCTTGTTGGGATCTTGTGTTCAACAGACATATCCCCTTTTGTCCTTCATCACAGAAAAGGAAGGAACAAAATTCTGTGTTATGTATGAACTGGACTCTACTGGGATTTTTGAGGAAGCTTGAACTTAAAGAGATAGTCTTGCGATGAGGTAATGATGCTTCATCGCCAGGTTGTATTTTTTTCGTCTTTATCAATACTGGCATAACTAATTACATTAAAGCAGAAGTGACCTTGTTGGAACAGCTAATCTTAGTCATTTGTGTGTGCCACTCCCACAAGTCACTGGAATGACACTTAGCATAATAGCTCCTTAATATGTGGAACATCTGTTCTTCGTTTTTGCAATCACCAATGACTCTTCCTCATTACCTTCGCTTACCTATGCCAACATGAACCAGCCATCCCTGGCAGAACATTTAAACTATTTCACTCCTGGCTGGCTGGGTTTGTTTTAAACCGCTGACAAGAAAAGAAGCTATCAAATCTATAAATCATCTGAAATCCCAGTTAGAATTGATGTGTGAGAATTAACTAATGGTACTTAATGGCACTACCTAATGAATTAAGAAAAATACGCTTTCTCCTTTGGAATTCAGTTTTGCTTTTAAGGGGGACTGTCTTTTGCTTTACAGTCAGATTGAAACCCCTCTAAGCTGCACACAGTGGAGTCTTTTAAAACATGCTGATAAACAGGAGATCCCTCAGTGTCCGTCCTGTGAAGCCACGCCATGAGCAGAGCTTGCTGTTTGCAACAACAGTTGCTCATTGCACAGCCCATGGGCTCCTTGGACACTGTTTTAGGAGAGCCAGGGGCAGGGATGGGCTTTCTGAGGCCCTAGAGGGCAATGAGCTCTGCCTGTGTCCTACTGAAGGGCAGCCCCATCACCGTTTGCCTGGGCACTTCTGCGGCTTGTGCCAGGGACATTGTCATGGGCAGAATGTGCCTTGGGTTGACAGAAGAGCCACATTTGGCTCCTTAGGCTCAAACCAATCTCTCCAGCTTGGTATAGGATGGCAGGGAAATATGATGCAGCCATTCCCCAGGAGAGCTGGGATGTCTGAATATAATTTTTTGATTGAACTTCAGTAGAGCTGTGCTTTACTCTTCCATGCTGTCTGCTTTCACAGGCAGATACCAGTCTGGCTTCTCTTTTCTGGGCATGGAAGACAGGGAGGGTCAGTGCATGCTTACAAATCTGCCCTCAGTTCACATCTGCCTTTTCGGCTGCTTGGTCCCATGGTACAATCACAACAATGCTAGAATAACTGTAAATCCAGTCATTTTTATGGGAACACATACAGTCTGTGCACACCTACACCATCAGTGGCTATTACTCAATAAAGCTGTCAGAGAGAGAAACATCACAGCATGTCCTTGAACAGTATCTCCTCAAGTTTAAACAGAGAAAAAGCTCCTTACAATTAATTTCTCATAAAAATAACAAAAAGATCAATACAAGCTGAACGAATGAATCAGGGTTGCTTCCTACGGCCGAGGAGAGGAACAGGGTTTGCGGCCACAGGTTCTGGCTCTGGGAGGGGAGTTGCTGGCCATGCATGTCACTCTGGCAGACCCGGTGAGAGCCCTCGGCTGCTAAATGGCAGTGCTGACTACATGCATTACCTTCTCCCAGAATTTGACTTTATTCTGGAGAAGAGCAAGAGCCCAGAGCCCTTCCTGAGAGCTGACAGGCCAGGGACCGCCAGATATCCCCGTTCTCTGCTTCCAACACAGTGAGAACAGTGTTGGCACAGTGACAACCCTGGAATACTGAGCAGGGTATGCTGTGCAGCCCTGATGTTCTCCTGTCTATAATGGCTGTCAGCACCTTCCTCCACACAGAACAGAGGCACACAGAAATTCTAGGCATCATTATTTTCACAGCAGTTCTTGGCCCCAAAAGGAGCTGTAGAAAGTGCTTTAATTTCTCGGTAGTGATTAGGAACAGTGCTTCCTTCATGACATACTTTCTTCATGTGCTTCTGAGGCTCCTGCAGAGCCCTTTGTATTTCTCTCCTCATGGTGTGAGTCCCAAGATGCTCCATTTAATGGATGTTACTTGGTTTGAAAGGTAAACAGCTTAAATGCTTTGCTTTCTAGCAGCCATGTCCTGCTGTAGCAGCTATCTCTCACTCACTCTCAGTCGTACTTTTTGTTACATGAACATGTTTAGATAGAACAAGGGTCTTTCTCTCCTTCAAATATTTATAGTGATGACTCGTGATGTAATCAATAGGGATAGCAGATTCTCACCCTGCACCATCACATCTTTATTCTTCAGAATGCTACTTGTTGCAGTGTTATAGCTAGGACTGACAAGATAAAGCTCAACTAAAACAAATTGCACATTATCTGCTTCCATCCTGTTGCTGCAATTGCAAAAGAGAACAAATGAAATTCTCTCAAAGGGGAGCTCTTCTCCCTCCTCCCATGGGAGGAGCGGTGGCCGCTGAGGCAGACAGAGAGCAGTTCCAGCAGAAGCTGTGCTGGGACACGTGCATGCCCCTCTTCCCTCACCCCCAGCAGGTGACTGCAGCGCCCTGTGCCCGGCTTCCGGATCCACATCCATCTCGCCTCCGTGCTGGATCCCAAGCACATCTTTCCCAATCCCTCTTCATTCTTGGCTCGATCAGCTCCTGGGAGATCCCCAGCTTTCAGCCATCACCACGGGTGATGCAGCAGCATGGGCTGAGCTCTTCTGCTCCTCTAGCACACCCAAGGAGGGGCAGCCATAGCTCACACCCACTCTTGTCTGGTTTCCTTGTCTCCTCCTTCAAGGAGAAACACTTTGAGGGAACTGGGGTCATAAGAGAGTTTTTTTTCTCCCTGTCGCAGCCAGCTGTGAGCCAGTTTTCATGGGGCCAAGGAATGCTGGTGTCCCATACAGTCCCAGCAGGAGATGCTGACAGGATCCTTTTGTGGTCAGTCTGAATGCTGGCCATCTGCTCCACCAGGCCTGGATCACAAAGTCCATGTGTTTGGTATTGCAGACCCCACAACTTGCCAGCACATACTGGACTTATTGAAAGACTTTGGGAAAGCAGACAGCATTTGTGAAAAGTGCTGTTCAATATGGATACGTGTACGCTGAACTAAGAGATAATAGGAGCTCTTCGTGTAGTGAGGTATGAAATGCATCCTTTTCAGGAAGCCATGTGCTCTTGTCATTGATGAGGAGTGAGCCCAAGGGAGTTCAGCACAAAATCTTTAGGTGGTGTATAATAATATCCACATGGTTCCTTTGTGCCTTGGAAGTATCTGACACTGTCTCAGTCACAGTGGGATGTTCTTTTGGGCATAGAAACTGCATTAAAGAACAATATGCTTGGGATAGATCTGCCAGGAATTGCTGGTTTTTTGCTCTTTGATGGAAGGTGGCTTCACTTTTTTGTTGTGTGAGGTAGGTATATTTAAGTTCACTTGACAGGAAGCCTCTTGACTTCAGCAAGAAGGCATTGCAGGCAACTCTGGCTTAGATGCCAAACAACTTCCCAGTCTTGTTGCTGCTCCTATGAAAGAGAAGAAAAGGATTTCTCAAAAATAAATCAAATTTGACCTGTAATTGGAGAGCATAGTTTGGCAGATGGCAAGGGAGGAAATAAGGGATCAGTACTGGGAAAGATACAGGCAAAATACCACTTGATTTCTGTCTACTGAAAAGGCAGCTCTTTGCTGGGACTCTGCCTCTGCACAGCTCCCTGCCTCAGTCTGTGAGTGCTGAACTGGGGACTCCTCCAGTCTGAGGTTGTGTGAGCTGTGACTGCTCTCGCAGAAGGAAAGGTGACTGATCTGAGCTAACTGACAAACCCCCGGAAAGCTGTTTAGCGTCAAAGATATTTAGCTAGCCATAAGCAAAGAATAATTTTCAAACACTCTAGGAAGTAAAATTCTACAGATTTTGAAGATACCAAAAGTGATGGATCATTATTACCTGGTATTAGGAATTATTTTTCCCATTTCCGTGTAGAAGAGTCAGGCGCATGCTGGTAGATGGAAGGAGCTGCAGTCCTGTGTAGCCTTAGTGCCTTGGTTCAGAATATCCTGGGCATAGTGGAATCAAGGAAGACTCTTACTTCTTTTTAGGACACAAGGATCATCTCCAAGCCCATCATTCCTGAAATGTCTTTTAATTGCTGAAGGGACAGTCTGTCTGAGGCAAGTCACTGAGCAGGGGACTGTGGTGAGGCCTGCCAGCACCCAGGCCCTGGACAGTCCCAGGGTAAACCCACGACAGCTTGACAGAGGTCCACAGCAGTAGAGCCAGATGTATACTCCTCTCCTGGCCTCCTTCAGAGGCACACAGAACGTTGGGAAGGGCAGGGGCTGTTAGCCCCCTCTTTGATGTACCTGCAGTACTGTTGCATTCTAGTAAGAATGTTGGGAATGAATGTAGGGCTTGAAAGTGCCAGTCAGCACCCAAATAATAATGAAATAATATAAATGCAGCAGCAAAGCTGATGCGGTTCCTATTAGACAACCGTGCCATATAGCCCCTGTAATAGAGATCTGAGGAGGCACTGCAAATTCCCTTCCCCATCCCAGTCAAAGGAGCCTGATCTGCTTTGAAAGCCTGCATTTTTTCCAGAACATCAAGGGTTTAGTTCCTTTGGACCTGACTGCAAATCCAGGAGACTTTGTATGTATTCCACAGGGCTCTGTCCCTGCAAACAGACTCCTTTGGTTTGCAAGTGAGTCAGGCCCAGGACTTGCTCTGTCTTCTCTCTCTTTATATTTGTATCACTGTTCTAGGGTGCTACAGAGAGGAGATGAAAAGAAGCTTGGAAGTCTGCTTCTATTAAAGTGTGAATTTATTTTTAAACCTCTTAAATTATTTACTTTGTCTACTTCTTTTTAATGACAGGTGACTATGTTTATGACTTGTTCTCTTTCCCAAGGTAGCACTTGGCATGAAAGGAATTAATTACTTGTAGAGTAAATGCAGCTGATGTTAATTTTCAAATAAAGTTTCAGCTTTGCTGAAATTTCAGAAAGAAAGTAGTGTTTTATAAATTAAACCCTGCTTTGTGTGCTTTCTTTTCAAAGAAGGCTTGCCATTTGGAAAGGCAGCAGGAACAGAGGACAAACACAGTAGATGAGGGAAACTTGTCTTTAAGGATATACTCGGTTAGCCATCAGTACCCAGCTGTGAGAGATGCCTGTGGCAGCCCATCGGCTGTATATGGAGTGAAACAGGCTCCAGCAGCACCCCAACACCTTTGGCAGGAATTGGTTCAGTGGCAAATTGCTGGTCTGTGGTAGGAGCTGCTGCTTTGAACTGACAGGGTGATTAAACTGGTTGCTCCCCTCTATGAGAGCATATGCCCTGTGCTCTACCAGGGAAACCTCATTCTGCTTCAGAGTGGTGCAGATTCTGATCCCATCAGAGCTGAACTGAAAGGATCCTGCACTGCCAGGCACTGCCAGCAGGGCTGGCGAACAGAGAGATTAAAGTGACAAGGTAGCTGTGTGTCTCTGCCCATGCAGGGCCTTTGGGAAGGGCTTCCAAGTGAGAAGGGCCTCTGGGACTCTCAGTACAAGTGGTACTCGCTGAGTGTGCAGCAGAGCTTAGGGCTCTGCACAGCTGGTCTGGTGCTGCAGCAGGAGCTCTTGGGGCTGTGAGCACCAAAGGGCTGGGGTTGTTAGTGCTGACACTCCAGACATGACTAAGCCATTTTGATAAAAGAGATGGAATCTGACGGTTTTACTATTTAGTTGTTTCTCATAGTTTTCAAATAAAAATAAATTGGCTTCTTTTAAAAGAACAAACTGTGGGAAAGCTTTGGTGAGCAGAAGCGAGTGGCCTCTGAAGCATGGCAGGTGTCTTCAGGTTCACAGACAGCTAATGAGCCTTCAGGGTGCATTGCAGAGGGCGCTGGACTGAAAAGCAAATGCCTCCACAGCTCTGGTTTTGCCTTGAGGCACTTGGGAATAGAAATGTTCCAGAGGAAGTGGGGCAAGGGGAGGTTTTGGGTTCTGAGGACACCACATTGGGCTAGGCTGTCCTGGTGCAAGCATTGGCTGGAGTAGGACTGCGGTACCTGTGGGTGAGCTCCTGGATCCTGGGGCTTTCCTCAGCACCTTTGTTCAGGTGAAAGCTGCAGAGGTTGGCCGTTCTTAGGCTCTTTGCACCTTTAGCTTTGCTCCTAAGGGCTGGTATGAGCTGGGCTATCTGTATCAGCTGCAGTTTGCCAGTGAAGGTATGTTCTGGATTATTTGGAGGACTTTGTTTGCAAAGACCCTGGGATCCATCAGAAAATGGCTGTAAGGAAAATGCCTTTCATCGTTCAAGATAAAGAAGATCACAAGGCCTTGGAGACATCACTTCACTCAGGAATTAAATTGCAGGAGTCATCTGGTGTCAAATAAGTTTCATTTAATAGGTTACTCAAATAAAGTTTCTGTAGAAATCAATATCCCTTTTTCCTGCAATTGACAGCTCAAGACACTGAAAATGGCATTTTTCATATAAGGTTTATTTAATTTTAGGAGGAAGAATCCCTCCCATACCTTCTGCTTGGCCCGGGCAGCTCTGGTACAAGGATAACAGCCTGCTGAGGTAGAAACCTGCCCTGTCCTTACCCAGGGGGACAATGTGAGGCCACTTTAACACAGACTTGCCAGTCTCAGGTGCAGTAAGGATGCTGTTGTCACAGGGCTATATCGAAAGTGTGTCTACAGCTCACTGAAGGAAACAGGGACAAGTCACTGTGTTCCCTCTTACAGATAAGCTTGGCAAGACAAAATGCCTTATTATATATCTTAACGGAACTGGAGTTTCTATAGAGGCAAGGGTCTGCAGGCTGTGAAGACTGGAGATAGCAACAGGGGTGCTTCTGGGTCCAGGGTAGGTGAATCCTGCAATTTCCACCTCCCTTAAGAACATGGGACACCTTTGCTCTGTGTTTTATTTCAGTCTGATGGTATCCCATGGGGAAGGGAGGGGACTCTGGCAACGTTCTGCACCATCACTCTGGAGAACTGTGTGTAGGAAATGAGAGCTGTTATTATTCCTACTGTAGGGAAATTGTTTTTGAACGCTTGCTGTTTCCACCACTTGCTTTTCAGTCTTGAGTAATTTCTGAGGCTGACATGCCATCTCCAGTTGCATTTGTCTTGTGTGCCATGACTGATGCAATTACAGTTGACATTGTCGCAGCATTTTGCACAAATGCCTTTAATTGCAGGCTAGCAGATGACCTCTGAAATAAGCAGCAGAAGACATCAATGCTCTAAACTTCCTTCACCTCTTGGGGTAACATGTGGCCAGTGTCAAGTTTTTAAAGCAAATGCTTTCTCGCTGGTTGTGTGCAAGAAGCAGTGTTATTCCATCACTCTGGCACAACCTGCGTGTGGGTTTCCCTGTCAGCATTTCTGGCCATGAGACTCCACCTGCAACAGATGAGAGTAACTGTGTTGGCAGTGGACATCAGTGTGACATGCCTGAGGGTGCACGAAGCACTTTGCCCCCTCTCAGCCCCTTGATATGAGTGCAGCCACTGTGAGGACAGGGGGTGGTGGGGGAGACTGGCCCCATGGCCAGGGCCAGGCTCTGCAGAGGTGCCTGTCCTCATGGAAAAGGAAAACTGCCAATCCCTGGGGATTTGCTGGAGGAGAGTGGCAGGGTGTCAGGGCTCTTGCAAATACTTCTCCAGGAAGAGGGATGACAGCACCATCTCTCTTCGTGGGTGGTGGGTGGGGGTGGGCAGGGAGAGGAGGCCCCTTGAAGGCAGGTTAAACAGTGAGAAGAGCAGTGGAGGTGCTGGGGACTCCTGTGCAAGCACAGGCACGTGGGACATTGACTGGGCCTGAAATGGAGAACAAATGTGGAAATTGCTTCTCCTTGGAGGGTACAGCTCCAGGAGGCAAATGCCAAGGGACAGCAGATGGGGGTGGTGGAGCTAGGCAGTGGGTAGCAGCTGGCTGGGTTGCTTGGCCATGCACCAGCCCTGGAGCTGCTGGTGGGGCTTGTGGGGAGCTGGTGCCGAGCATGCTGTGCTCCCCCATGTGGGGACGGCTATTGGACGTCAGAGGTGGCTACTGAGATGTCAGGGGCAGCTTCTGCTTTCTGAAGCTCCTTGCTGTGGATGGGAGAGGCTAGTTGGGCTGTGGGAGGGCCAAGAGTGGCTGCACCCCCGTGCATGCTGGCTGTGCTCAGCCTCATTGCTCTGAGAGCGCAAGAAGGCCCTTTCATGCCGTGGTTGGAGCAACTCACAGCAGCTAATCCAGAGCTGATGGCAGCTCCCTGCTCCCCACGTGCCTGACAGAATCAAGTACTGTGTAAAACCACCTGAGCTTTTAATGACCTCTTGCAGCCACAAACTGACCATCTAACTTTGCACAATTCGCTGAGATTCCATTTTACTCAAGGAAATAAAAATGATAGTTTAAACCATTTCAAATATAGCTGTAAATCCCTAACAACATTAACCTTTTCTAAAGTGTTAAACTGATCCCACGTGGATTCTCAAAAGTGCTATTAGGAGGAGGCATGAGATACTCTCTCCTGAACTTCAGGTTCCCAAAGTAAATAACAAGCCATGCTGAGTGGGGTTTATTAGCTTTCTGTCTGTGCCTGCCTGTCTCCTCCCTCTGTTCTGAGTCATCTAATATAGGCACTTGTGCTTGGTGAAGGCAAAAATTCATGGACAGCATCACAGATGTGGGGAGGGGACTAGGGGGATACTGGGGCCCAGTGGGGGTGCAGCAGCTGCTGGGGGAGTGTGAGAAGCATGAGACTGTCTGGCCTGTGCAGCCGAGCAGCTCCCTTTGAAAGGATCTCAGGCTCCGGTGTTCAGTTGTCAGGAGGGCTTGGCTGGAGACAGCAATAGTAAGGAAGGGTTTTATGAGGCTTCTGGCTTCATTTTAGAAGACCAGATGTGCCAATTGGGTGCACTGGCTGAGAGAAGGGGATGAGGACACTGGCCTCTCTGGGGCCACAGAGGATTGTTCCTAAAAGGGTAAGGTGGCCTAAAGGAAACACTTTTTTGATAATAACACCACAGTCCTGCACAGGCAGGAAAAAACAGATCAGGGCTTTTTGACTAAGAATATACTCCTGACATGGCACATGTATCCGTGACAGTTTAACAAGATGAATACCATAGTGAGAAAGCTGAGAAAAAGGAAGAACGTAAACATAAACATGAATGAACACTGGGATTTAAGGTTTAAGGTTCATTTGCAGATATCCCAAATGTTCGTAATCTCACAGCCACGAAGAAGACATCTCCAGTATTAAACAACCTCTTGTGCAAGACAGAGCTTATGAAAGTAGCTGTTGCATGGAGCAATATTTCCTAAGCATTGCTTAAAAAAAAGGATATGGGAATAGATTCTAGCAGGGACTAGTCTGAGACTGGGAAGGGAGGGTGGGTGAGCAGGGCCAGAGCACTGGAGCTGCAGGTTGAAGAGGTTTGCAGAGGGCCTTGCTCGGACCCTCTGAAGCCTGCACAGGGATCTGTGTGCTGTCAGGAAAAGGAGGCAGTCAGAGCTCAGGGCTAGGCAGGGCTGAGCCCTTGGGACGCCCTTCTCTTTCTGGCTGAAAGAATCTATACTGGATACACAGCCCACTGGGATGGAAATCTTGTCTGGGTAGCCCAGCTGCAGCTCAGCTGTGCTGGCAGAGGTAAGAGCTGTCATAGTCCCATGCCAGGGGCCCTTGGGCTATAAGAACACTTCATGGTTCCCATCTTTTCATAGCTACAGAGCTTTCAGTAGTATAAAGTCGATTTTTATTTGAACATATTTGTCATATTAACCTAAACCATGGGCCTGGGCTGCAGTTTGCCCCTCTGATAAACAAGGATAAGCATAACCAGTACTAGCTGAGAAAGGAGATATGGCAGTAAGCAGAGTGTTATTGAATAATGTTATTTTCAGAAGTGCAGCTGCTTGTCTCTGACAAATTAAAAAGGAAAACATCTGCAAGGTACACTGGGAGGAAAATACTTCAGGAGAGATTTTATCAGGAGTTAGAGGTAATAGTCCTGTAGACACAGTCTTTCGGTGCTCTGCAAAGTATTATAATGCTAGGTAATAGTGTTCAGAGAGCCAAAGTAGGCATTTGTATGCACTTTGCAAGGAATGGTGTGTTATTTAAGTGTGCTTTCCTCTAAGAGTCTGTATTCTCTAATTCTCTGTCATTAAATATGAAGAGTTTCTTCCAAATGAGGAGGGAGTTCAGCCTTCAGTGCTTCTGGTAGGAGGGAGGATATATGGGCCATCTTCCTGTGCCTTCGCCAGGCTGACACCAGCCTCTCTCGTGGTTTTAACTGGACACTTTAATAATGAGGCAAAGACAAGCACAGGAAAGCTCCTACCAAAACAGCACACCCAGTACTCTTGTTCCCCATAGCACACCTAGGAAACACCTCCTGGGCTTGCTGGCCTGAGCAGGCTCAGCTGATGGTGGGAGCAGGTGAATGGAAATGAAGGACTCTGTCTCCTGCTGTAAGGCATGTAGTGGACATACATCTGGTCTTGAAAAGCATATTCATACTTTGTAATGCAGATGTATTTCTCCTGGAGATGATCTGTAATGCATCAGAGGGGAACACACGTGGGGAGGTGAGGAAGAGGTACTGTACTCCTGCCGTCTCACACCTTTCCTTAACAAGATGAGCTTCAGGGATTTACAGTCAAACAAAAGGTGAAGATGAACCTCTTGTAAATGGTAGCACTTAAAATTCGTGCTGCTTTGAAGCTGCATGCTGAGCAGATGCTGCATGCACAGCCATTGCCCTCCTGAGACGTGGGTTTTAATTCACCTCCGTTTATGTCACCTGTTCCCCATGTGTTTGTGTTACACTGCTTAGCTCCCAAGGTACCTGTGGACAAAATGAGCTTTTGTTCCACCTTGTGCTGCTCGAGTCTTGCTCATTCTGTCACAGGGTGTTGGACAGCACGAGATGTGGCCAGGCTGAGCCAGACATTCCGAATCAGTCCCACAAAGCTCTCATCTGAGGAAACTCTTGGACATCTAGCCATGTTCTTACACCTCCTGCAGCATGTGGTGTGGGGGTCACTGGGGAAGTTATCAACAAGTTTCCAGAGAAAAGGAGCCTTTCTGGGCAGTCAGCCTACCTTACTGTGTGAGGGGAGCACTGACTGCAGTGATGCCTCTTCGTGGGAACCCACTTGCATGGGGAACAGATGGCATGCTCTGAGGGCTTTGGTGTGCTTGTGCTGGAGCTGGCATTGGGGGTGACACATGTAGGACTCCTTGGACAGAGGAGGAAAATCGTGGGGAGCAGTCAGGAAGGCAAGCTCCCTATGGTCCTTGCAGAGTTCTAGTCATCTGAAGACCAGAGCAATGTGCTGCAGAAATAGGTTGTCCAACTCTAGAGTAAATGTGAAGCCTGAAGACAGATGTGGTTGTGGGTACCCAAGGAGCTTCTCATCTGGAACTGCATTAAGTATCTCCTGTGGGACACCAGAGAGCATGCAGAGAGGAGCTGGAGTGCCTCATGGACTCACTACAGCTAATTCTTGCATGATTTGTAATTATAGGACTCTTGAATCTGCTTATTGCCCCCGGGGCGTGTCTTGCACATCTTGCATTGGAAAACTGTTGCTCATGAGCACAAGGCTGCATCTACAGCACTGGGCTGAAAGGTTCTGAGTAAAAGAAAGCCATATACTCTCACTTGTGTACTTGTGGCGAACAGAGAAAGGATATTTTGTAGAATTAATTCTAGTAGCATTTGGATGCATTCTCCAGTGTCCGTGACTCATTCAAAGAGCCAGTGAAAGGATGGCACAAGCCCATATTCCAGGGATATGCTTCCAAGTGTCTCAGGCTAGCTGGGCTAGAGCTCTGACCCTTGTCTGCAGGACGTCAATCCTCTACATTAGTTATGTTTCCCTGGACAAAAACAGCAAACTGTGGATAAACCTGAGATAAATAGTTTCTATAGTCCTTGGCACTTCTTTAGCAGAGGGAAGTTAATCAATGTAGTTTATTAAATGTCTTACAGCTCTTTTTCAGTCATGGTTAGCCATAGGTGACCATCTATTTCCAACATGATTGTACTGGAGGGAAGTGGCAGGGTTTGCTGCAGCAAATTCCTTCAGCTGCCAAAGCGAGGTTTAGGGCTTGGTGCTTACCATGCTGCTGCAGTACAGATACATCCTTTAAAAATCAAGAAAGAGATGTGGATTGGTTTTTTTTTTTTCTTCAAAAAATGACATTTTGAAGTAGGTTAAATCTACCACTTTTCCACATTTTCTTAGAGAGAGATTTTTGTTCTGGCTGTTGTACGTGCTTTCCATGAGAAATTATTTATAAGCTCCTCAATCCCTCGTCTACTCTTCTTGATGTAACAATAGTAGATCTGGAGGAATGACCAAGGTTAGTTTTATAGTCTTGCTTCAGATGTAGTGCCAAGTTATTCAGTGCTTCGTTTTGTTAGTGCCTGAACCAAGGGGCAATTTATCTCAGCAATGTCCTTCAGATTATACCTATATACCATTTTACCAATAAGGCATGCACCTGCTGCTCCAGTCCCAGAAGAAATCAATGTTTCGTTTCAGAGATGTCAGTTCTTTGCTCTCCCTCCTTTTGCCATTCTTATGAAGACAAACTTTTTAGGGGGCATGGGAAGAAATACAGAAGAATTGTGGAAAAACCTCCCCTACTTCAGCTACGACATCCTGTTCAATTACGAATCATAAAGAAGCTCGCTGAGGGCAAGGTCGTCAGGGTTTAAGTGGTGAATAAACATGAACAGGATGGGACATGCCCTTTGTTGGGGTCTGTATGGACGGGATGGGGCGCAGCCTTTGTTGGGGTCCCCTCCAGATGATGGGCCTAGACTGCTGCAGTCCTGGAAGGAAGTGTACATGGCATTGCTGTCTTTGCTGGACAAATGCAAAGCTGTAGCTCAGTTCCTTGCTCACAGCCAGTTATCTATCCTGGCACTGGTGTAATTCTAATACATACTTTATTGCTTGTCAATATTTTAACCTTCCTGGCACATTATCCCCTAGGGCAACCGAGCAGCCTTAATAATATAGCTGATAATTATCATCCTGGTGAATAGAGTTATCACTGGGGTCCTGTATAAATCACGTGGAAAAGATGACAGATTTCACTGGCTGATCATTACAAAAATGGGAAGAGGTGACAGCTTAATGGGGAAGGTAATAAAACCAACAGTGAAGTAATTTTTAATATAGGCAATGATTCTCAGGCTTTTCTATTTGTTTTCATGCTAATAGAAGATAAATGTCATATTAGGAATAAGACCTGAAATTTCTATTAAAAATATTTGGAAAATTTCATTAAATATCAGCAATTCCCAGCTCAAGAAGTGGCAGCATGGGTCTTAATTACATCTCTTAATTACCTGTATGAGGTCCTTAGAACCCAAGTGGGGAATAATAGTATTTGCTTTGCTTTCTTGGTGTGCTGCAAGGGGTGATGTTTCTAAATGCTGGCCACTGGTGGAAGGCAGGACAGCAGTCCTGGCAGGGATCCTGAATCAGGTACATCATGGCTATTTTGGTAGGCTGCAGGTTTCACAAGAGATCCAAGCTGTCATAAGCAAAGAACAAGACTTCAGCGCAGGTGTGAGAAAGCCCTGCAGCAGTACTGGAGCTGTGAGAAAGGGAGGGTGCATTACAGAGTGGACAAAGGACTAAGGCACACTCACCAGAAATATATGACGGACTGGTGTTTGCACCTGTAAGTTACCTGTTAGTATTGCTGGTTGGTCCTCTGGACTGCATGCTATGAAAGTGCATGTGTGCAGCCTTCGGCATTTATACTACACACTAACAAAAGGTTTGGGAGTATGAGTGAGCTGTGGTGGGACTGCAGAGTGAGCAGGAGTGTCCTGGGAAAGGGCCACAGCTCCCTGGGTGAGACCAGAGTAACAAGCAGCTGAGAGAGCAGCAGATGGGAGGCTGCCAGCCCAGCTCTCGGCGGGAGCCTGGGTGATCCGGGGAGGGACCGGGGCTGGGGCTGGAGGTGCTGTGGGCACTGTTGTGTGTTGAGTGGGTGCTGGGGCTGAGCAGGTGAAGACTGGTCTGGTGCTCCCCAGCAAAGTGCGGTTGCTGCCTGGGCATCATCCTGTGCACCGCCTACCTGTGGAGCCAGTGCTGCCACGGCTGGGAGAGCAGGAACACCTCTTCCCAGTCAGCAGCCTGGCCTGGGCTGGCTTGGCTCTGGATGGTCTCCTCAGCAGTGATTAATGTGAGGATGTCTCTGGGATGCAAGCTGGGGAAGGGAGAGCAGTGGAAAATATATTTGTGTCTGTGCTTAACATTCACAGTGCATTCTCTTGCATTTCTTCTAAACAAGCACTATGAGGTCTGAGCCCCAGTACCTCTAATCTAGTGAGGGCCTTATTGATCAGGTCTTGCTATTTGGTCCCCTGAGCCGCCTCGTGTTGCACAAAAGGGATAAATTGCTCCTTATACTTTCAAGAGTCAGAATGTTTTTAGTGTATGTAGACCCATATGATAAATACAAAGGCACAGCTGGGAGGAGACTGGCAAAAAGCAGAGGGATAATTAACAGCTGGAACAGCACAAACTAGTTCCCAAGCCCAAGCCCTGAAGGAACACGATACATTCATCATGCTGCTCTCTGGGCTGATGCTGCAGCTCTGGGGTGCGTAGTATTGAATTACAGTCTCTAGAAAATATTGTTTGGGGAATGTTGAGGAGAGCTGGTAAACAATGTGCTAGAAGGTGACAGATACATTTGCAGCTTCATATAGGGCTTTCATAATAAAAAGAGCCATGCGGGGTTTTCCCCTCTCTGCCTGCCTGTCAGAGCTGGCAGCAGGCAGGCTGCCAGGCTTCGGTGGGGGCCGGCAGGGCCGGCAGCCATTGGGCTTGCTTCCTTCTGATGACTGTTTTCTTTAAAATATTATTTTGTTACTGTGTGAAGCACTAACAATGGCTGATAAATCTCAAGCTTAATGAAGCACCATCCATGATTCAGCTGCTGTAGATAACAACATATAGAAAGAAGGCTCTTAACTCTGGATTTGGACTCAGTCTAGCCTGGACACCCCTTCTGGACTCTCTTGTCTTCAATGTGGTGTTACAGAGGATGGCACAGAGGCTCCCAGCTCAGAGCTGCTGCCCACATGATCTGGGCAGAGCTGGTGATCAGGAGCTGCACTTCAGCCGTGTGGAGGTGTGGAAGATGGAGGCAGCCAAAATCTATGTGCTTTGTAAGATGTTTTCCTTTCTATCCTCTTTCTTCACAGGAATTTATTCACAAGACTCTAATCTAGGATGACCCTTCACTCGTACAAACCGGCTGACGAGTGATGGCAGTGTCCCCCAAGTCGAGCTCACAACATGCTCAGGAGCTGCCTTCCTCTGGAGCATCCTGCATCACAGCCCCAGGGCCCTGAGTGCAAGGTGTATCTGTGAACCAACAGTGAAGCACACACCAAGGTAAGGGAGGGGGAATCTCATTCAAATGCCACATCCTTCTGGCAGCACAAACTAGGTATTTGCTTGCTTCATTGATTAAATGGGGGACTCCCACAGCCACGGTAACCAGTGGTGTCTGTGCACAGGGGGTGAACAGGGGATGAATGGTGAGGTTTTCTCTGATGATGAAAGGGGAAGTTTTAAGGTGGTTTGCTATCAATTAAAAAATACCATGAGAATCTTGAAGACAGAAAAAGACACACAAGAGCTGAATACATGGGAAAATCTACAGCAGCAGTATGCTGCTTCTGGACGGATTTTCCTGCACGTGGAGTGAGTGCTCCCAGCAGCACTGGAGCACATGATGTGCACCTGGATTTCTGGTAAGGATGCATCATATGCTTTCTGCAGAAGATGTGGAATTTAAGGTTATTCCATCCTTGCTTATGTGCCACCCCCACCCTCAAGGAACATGAGTGGCAACTGATATGGCATTAGAAATACTGCTCAAGGAATCCTGACTGCATGGAAGGTCCTGAGCCAGGGAGCTCCGACTCACCTGCTCAGTGAGCTTCTGCTCAGCTTAGAGTTTCTGGGTCCTCATGGCATCAGAGTGGCAGAGTGTGAGTCCACCTGCCCAGGCTGGCCAGCTGCCAGAGGGGAGCTTTTGTGGTGGAGAGCCAGGCACCCAGGCAGCTGTGGTACCCCAGCAGTGGCCAGCCAGGGTTGTTCTGGGGGGACTGTGGTGGGGCAGCTGCTTCCCCTCCAGCTGACTAAGGCAGCAGCTGCTATGGGCTTTGCTTCTGCTCCAGACTAGTGCTGTGATTACAAGACAGACATAAAGTCACAGAATCATCATAAAAACCTAAAGTAAAGTATTCAGCTCATAAAAAATGGGTCACCTGAACAAACAGAAGAGTTACAGCTTTCCCTTCTCCCCCTTGGAGCCAAGGGGAGAGTGTGCCACTATAGCAGAAGCCTGAGGAGCCAACAGTGGCCAAAGCAGAGGATTTCACTACCCCTGGAGAAGCTCTTTCACATTTATTTGTCATATGTTTGTATTTAATGCACTGGTCAGGGGCAGGACTTGCAGACAGCCACAGATTGTGCATGTGAGTTGGTGTAAACGTTATGTACGACCATTGTCAGCTCTGCTCCCCAGGAAGATTGATACACAGAATGAATCTTCTCAAGCTGCTTCTGAAAAGATTCATGACACTGCAGTGAAAGTTGCTTCCAATGGGAACCTCTGTGTACTGGTGTCAGCATATATTTTATTCCCCATGACTACAAGGGCTGGTTAGGTTATGAGCCTCCCACTGAAATGGACCGCATACAATTGCCAGATAATTGGTTCTTTTCCTTGTAGGCTGATGAAGTTATGGTTCACCTCTGACTCCCCCAAGAGCAGCAGGCACAGCACCATGGGCTGCTTATCTCTCATCCAGGTGCTCAGCCTGTCTGTCCCTTCCACCTAGCATGGCCAGAGGGGAAGCCCCAAGAGTAGAGGGCAGGGAGCAGCTGCTGAGCATGGGTTTGACCTTGCTGCCTGAGCCGGCAGTGGGGCTGCAGGACCGTGCAGGTTCGTAGGGTGCTGGTCCAGGCTGGGGGTGGTGTGGCAGATTCAGCTGCAGAGTGATGCTGAAATCGGGTCACTGTGAGCATCGGTCCTTGACAGGTGCTGTAGCCCAGCTGTCTGGCCTTTTGTCCCTGGGACCACGTACTCATCTGTTGTGGCATGTCCCAGCTGCTGCTAGTGCTGGTGCTGCAGCCGCGGCAGAGGACACGTGGAACTCTTCAAATCTCGTGCTGATTGTATCTGGCTGCAATTGAAGGCTCAGGAGACCTTGGAAAAGAGCCCTTTGCCTGCCTCCCTGTCTGATTGATCTTACCAAGGGGCCATGACTGATCTTGAAAATCTCCCTGCTCCCAACTGAGCAGTCACAGAAAGGCATCAGGTATCCATCTTCCCCCTTTGGTCTTGTCCTCCTTTGGATAATGACTCTCTCCTCCAACACACCTGCTCTCTCTTCTGCTAGACCTCCTTGGTGTGCAAACATGTGGCTCCTCTATGCTGGCATTTTAGAGTGGGATTGAGCAGTGTTGCTGCTTGGAGCCATCCTGTTGCTTGCTCCTCTCCTCCTCCTTGCAGGTTTGTACAGCATCTTCACCCAGTGTGAGAAGAATCCGGGGGTGAAGTGGCGTAGGGTGGTGGGAATGCTGCCACTGGGAAGGCCATGCATGCCGGAAATATCTTTTCATCGGAAAGGCCCTAAAAGAACTGAGTCTGCCAATCAAGCACTCTACAAACAAAGATTAATGTGCACCCCTCATGCTGAGCCACAACTCTCTGTTTATTGCATTTTAACATTGTCAACAGCGCCTGCCGAGGTGCTCGCTGTGCTCTGCTGACCTCCGCTATTTGGGATGGCATATGAATTGATTGTGGTTGAAAGAATTTACTGGAATAAAATGAGCTTCTCAATTATTGCCACACAAATAAATCTCTGTGTTTCAGTAATCCCCCCCCAGGGAGCACTTCCAAAACCCTGTGTTCTTTTAGGACCTTTCTGATGGAAAGTTCTTATTTCTGTAGTTTGGCTTTTAGGATGGCTCATCTACTTTACTGGGCACCTTCTGGAGACATCTTCCCAAAAGGTGTCAGGCACATAAAAGCTGAGAGTGCTTGGGACTATCCCTGCTAAGGCTCTTCCTTGTGCTGCCAGTTACAGTGCTCTGGAACATAAAACATGGAAATAATTAAGTGGATTAATTAGCTAACATTTGCACAGGATCTGGAAAATATAAAGAACTATATAATTGCTAGGTACCGTAGATTAATTAGTTAATGTTTACCCAGTGCTTTGTAAACGTAAAGGCAGCATAGCAGTGCTAAGTATTATAATTAATTAAGTTTTCACTCTTTGTAAGATTCGTTTTGGGCAACAACAATACCAAGAGTTCAGTTTTCCAGTTTGGCTCCACAGGAGGGAAGGATGAGGGGTGCAATGTGACCTCCAGGGATGCCACTGCAGGCAGGACAGGCTGCGGGGTGTGAGTGACACGGTCACGGCCACGGCCGTGGAGTGGGGCCTGCTGGGGTCTGGCCTTGCTTTGTGCTGCTGGTGATGGTGGCTGAGTGCCAGACCTGTGCCTGCAGGAGCAAACTACAAGGAAACTGGTGATCTGTGTAGAAGATCCCTGAGCAATGTTAGCAGGAAATTCCAGGGGCAAAAAAGTCTTTGCCTTGTGTTGGTGCCTGTTACTGTTCTGTGTTTCCTCCAAACTCCTCTGGACACTGTGAGGGCTGGTTCTCAGCACAGTGATGCACTGGGTGACTGTGTCCCGCTGCAGACACTCAGAGGGGGTACATGAGGGCTGGGGGGCACAGGGCAGGGGATGGGGTGTAGCAGACTCGCTGTCTTGCTGCGCAGCAGTCCCATTGCTACTCCCATGCCTATTGTCTAGACAAGCATATGAACTCTTCCCTATGGGCTCCAGGAAACCCTGCATTTGGCATGTGTCCAAGGGTGGTTTGCATGTGCACTGTGGCTGTTTGGGCATGGGAGAATGAGGATTATTGCTTGGTGCAGTCAGCTGTACGTAAAAACATGTTGTGCTTTTAGAGGGCCCTACATAAGAACAGCAGTTGCAGCTCGTTTGTCTCTTTTATCTGTCTGTGGCAGCTGCTGAGGGCACATGTGGGTTCCACACTTGGATGTCACTGAGATGCAGTCGTTCCTGTGCAGATCTGCAGTATGTGAAACCCTAGAGTGCAGGCATTTCCTGGAGACCAATGTGAACAGCTGGAAAAGGCTGAAGGAACTCGTAGGAACTGATGACCTCTATGTACATACAGTTCACTGCAATAAGAAATACCACTGCCTCACACTAACAAGTGCTGCAAAGAATTAAAAACTGCCTTTCATATTTCTAATTTTCTTTATCCCGTTTAGTCTGTGGAGCTCAGAACCAATTCAGCAGTTCGTGTATTGTCTTAGAATAACTTCCCCTGATTCTTACTTTTTAAACAGCAAAGGAGGCAAAGTACTATCATCCGTTCATTAACAAGTTGCTCTTTTACGCTGCCTGAACATTGCAGCCTCAGTGTGCTCCTGCCCTGGATCAGGGAGATGTGAAACTTACCCTGTATTCATTAGCAGATAGAAACTGCTCTGTCTGTGCATTTGTTTGGGTAAATAGTAAGAGCAGGATTTCCCATGCTTGTTCAACAAGTTAATTCACTTGGAATTCTGTCTCCCAGACGTATGCTCCCACACTGTTCCTAATGATCTGGGTTAGTAAGCAGAAGGCACTCCTCTTCCCATGCTCATGAACTTGGAGGGAGGCGATGACATGATATCAATCACTTTTGGAGACCTCTTCACAAACACTGTGAATCTGATGCAGTAACTGGAAGTGTGTGTTAATCACACCCAGTCTGTAATGGGCTAAAGTGGCAGGCAAGCCAGGAGATGCAGTGGAGGGGAGGCTTGGAGTGTTGAGCCTGTGGCCACACGAGGGAACCGCTTCAGAAGGAGAACACCAGGGCTGTATCACAACACCACTGACTGTCATGTGAGTGCAGAAGCACAAAGAGAAGGAAGAAGAATCTGGTCCTAAATGAACAGGAAATTTGGAGCCTCCTAAGGTTCTCTGCCCACCCTGCTCCATTCCCAGTTTGCTCTGATCATCTCTTCCTTTTCTTGCTAGGCATTGTGCTCATGTGTAGGACTGCAGCTCTCTGCAGAGCAGGACATACAGAGCCTCTGGGATGGTCTGCTCCAGTACCGGGGGTAGGACTGTGGTCTTCTGTCCACTGGCAGCTGTGTGCTGCTGTCGCTCTGGCTGCTCCCTTCCAGTGCTGCATGCCCAGGCATCAGTCTCCATGTGGAGGTGTGCCAAAAGCCGTGCTTGTAGTTGTGTCACTGATGCTCTGGGAGATAAATGGGAGGGGGAACAGCAGTACTTTGCTAAGCATGTAAGGAACATTTCACACCCAGGCAGTACTGAGCTGCAGGGCCATGGTCTGACCCTGCACTGCTGCATCCTTCCTGAGGGGTTGAGGAGCCACCTCACAGGCTGTGCCTGTGCCTGCAGCTTTGTGGGAGAAGGCTCAAGGACGTGCTGTGTCCCCAGGAGATCCAAGTCGAATGGGTGCTGGGAGCTGGGAGCTAAGGCAGGCAGGCAGGCTGGTGTAATGGCTTTGCCTTTGACATGTTCTTCATCTGCCATAGAGCAGTGCCTCTGCCATCTGCTGTCACTTCACACTTGGAGATGGGCTTCCCAGTGCCTTCCCCCACTTCTGTTCATCTCTCTTTTTGCATTTTGGTCTTTGAAGAGGGAAGAAATGTGTGAAGAGCAGGAGGCAGACAGCACCTCACAGCTGGCACCTGGGGGGCTGTTGTCTGCAGCCTATGCCCTGCCTGCACAGCGACCTGTGCTGACCTGCCTACAGGCTCAGAACTGACTGACAGGATGCAGAGGAGAGAGCCGAGAGGAGCTCACTCCGTCTGCCGAGAAAACAGGTCTTTCTTCAGCTGCTCATGCAGGTGCTTGGGCGACTGCAACTGGCTGTGAGTTTGGGCAGCTGTCCTTGCCACATGCTGGGCTGTGCTTGTTCATTGACTCTGTGCTCACAGGACCATGAGGTTTTCTGTTGTCAACACCTTGGTGAAAACAGGCTTTGTAAAATAGCCAGGAGATGAAAGCACAGAACTTGCCTCTTAGCTATTATCTTGGGTTTATTCCATCAGTTTCTTCCTCAGGTTCAGTGAACAGAGGTGTGCAGGAGGTCTGAAGTGGGGAGGGAAGTGGAATGCCAGGTGCAGGAGGCATGGAGCATGCACGCGGTCCCAGTCCTGCTGCACTGGGAATGCTCTGTAATGCCTGCATGCCAGGCAAGAGGGAATGACTTCAAAGAACGTCTTTATTAGGGTACACTACTTAGCATCAAAGAAATGTCAGGGCTGCTCTATGCTGAGTCCCTGCCTACAGCACTAAACTAGCTGTCATTCAGCAGTCTGAGTACAAACCACAACCACTGGCAGAGTCCTGGAAAAATTTATTTTTCCACATCTAATTGCCCTTTTTGCTTTGTAAACATAAAGGTTGAAGCTTAAACTCTGACAGCTCCAGTAGCCTTTTTCTTATCTCCTTAAAAAAAATGACATTCAGCTTGTTAGACTTTTCTTTTACTGCAGCCTGAAATCTCACAAAATCTGCAGAAGTCTCTTTTAAAGATCATTGAAGCATTTCAGTACTCACTTTGGGAAAAACCCTTCAGCTCACAAAAAGACAAAAGCTGGTGCCTGAAGAGCAAAGACCTTTCCCCGTAGCAATACAGGATAAAAACGCTTGTCCAAAAGAGGCAGAGCAAGCAATCAGCATTCCACCTTTCCCTGGGAGCAGATTAAAGCATGCTTATCCTCTCTGGTTATTGTTCCAGGAAGAAATGAAAGACCAAAGACAGGAGAAAAAGAAAAAACAAACATTAAAAAGCAAAACTGGATGTATCCTAGTAGCCTGAAAACTTCTTGAGTTCAGTTTCTTCAGTGAAATGAAGCCTTCCTGCCCTGGAGGAGGCTCTCCCGAAGTGGGGGGCTGCACTGCCCCCCGGACTGTGCTCTGCCTCCTCTGAGAGCATCGTGCTTGCAGGAGCCTCTTCTGGGTCAGGGCTTTGAGCTGCTGCTGCTGCAGCCATTCACCATTAGAGATGCACATCCTGGATCGCTTCAACTGCAGAGAAGTGGTTTTAGAGCTACAGCTCTTGAAGAAAACGCCTCTGTTTTTGGGGAGGTGCTGCCTGTTCCCTCCATCTGACATGAAAACAGGGCTTTTGTATCACCACAGCTGTCTCTACAGAGACACTCCTGGCCTGGGCTCAACTTCCCATATGCCCACAGGAAAAGGGGACCAGAGACTGGCCCTGCCCCCAGCCCTCACACCAGAGTCCTGCTCCCTGCATGGCACAGACACTGTCCACGTCCCCGTCCCTGCAACCAGCCTGGCCTGTGCCCAGCTACACCTGCCTGGGCAGTTAGCATTGTCTGGAGTGTCAGACCCTGCTCAGCACACCCAGTCTGCCGGAGTGGTGGCTCTAATGGGCTGTAGGGCTGGGCTGGGGATAGAGGGATTTTTCCTGCCTCTCCTCCCTGGTACTCTCTCCCTTTTGCTATGATCCGTGAGGGTGTGCTGTGATTCTGGAGTTAGCCCTTCATCTTACTCAAATGCAACATGCTTTCTGTTTCCTTAGTACTGGCTGTGTTGACTGTGTCAACTGTGTCTTGGCCAATAACAGCACAGGAGATTCATGTTTGCTGGTGGGAGGCTGTAGGTGTGATCCAGCACCGGGTGTTTTATGGTGCCTCTGTTGCTGCAATTCCCTGAATGCTGAAGTTGGCTGAAACAAGGCTGTTTCAGAAACAACTAAAGCTTCTTACATACAGAACAGAAATGCAGCAAAATCCTCAAAACACCTTTTGAATAAGTCCTTTGATTCAAACTGCAAGCTTGAAATGACAAATGGAAGAGAAGTTTCAGGACAATCTATGTCTATTACAGATCCCCATTGTCATCAATAAGGAAACAACCATGACTGGCAAACTCTTATTACCATTTCCTGTGCAGAGCTGAGCACAGGCAGGGCTGTGCTTTGTGCTGCTCAAGGAATAGCTGTCATACCATTACAGCAAATATGTCTCTGTTAAGTTTTTCACCTTTTTTATCTTCCAGTTTGCCCAAAATTAAATTTGATGTTATTTAGGTGGGGCTTTCCACAAGGTGTTGAAAGAGGACAGTTCTGCAGCAGGCCAGTTCCAGAGAAGAGAATGGAGCTGAGGAAGGGTCTGGAGCACAAGTCTGATGAGGAGCAGCTGAGGGAGCTGAGGGGGCTCAGCCTGGAGAAAAGGAGGGTCAGGGGGGACCTTCTTGCTCTCTCCAACTCCCTGACAGGAGGGTGGAACCAGGAGGGAGTCGAGCTCTGCTCCCAGGGAACAAGGGACAGGACGAGAGGAAATGGCCTCAAGTTGCACGGAGGGGGTTTAGATGGGATTTAGAAAATTAGGAAAAATTTCTTCATTGAAAGTGTTGTTCAGCCCTGACACAGCCTACCCAGGGCAGTGGTGCAGTTACCATCATTGGAGGGATTTAAAAGATGTGTGGATGTGGCACTTGGGGACAGGGGTTAGTGATGGTCTGGGCAGTGCTGGGGGAATGGTTGGACTCGATGGTCTTAGAGGCCTTTTCTAACCTCAGTCATTCTGTGATTCTATGACCCCAAGAGGGATGTCACAGTAACTAGCAGAAATATGTTGTTCCTTGGCATTCACTATTTAGCCCAATAAGAAAGTGACAAATTCATTATGGAGTTAAATCTTTGCACAGAGAACTGCCCAGGGTCAGTTCCCCAGTAGGTCTGGAGCATCTACATCACTAATGGCTGTGGGTGTTCAGATGCTCCTGGGATAACAAGGTTAGGAAGGGAGATAAACACAGCAAATGCGTTTGAACAGGAGATGCTGTCATGGCTCAGTCCCAGCCAACAACTCAGTCCCACACAGCTACTTGCTTACTCTCCCACCGCAGTGGGATAGAGAGGAGAATCAGAAGAAGGTGGTTTTTTTCTATGGGTTGAAGTATGAACAGTTTAATAATAAAAATTCAGTAAAATATACTACTACTATCCCGAAGTTCAGTAGAACAGACTTTAGCCTCTTCAGGGATCTGCTGTCATTGTCCTTTCCACAGAACATTTTCCACGCTTTCCCAGAGATGAAGTGTTTCTATCCAGTGCATATTTTAGTTCCTGTGCTCTGGGGTTCACACATAGCACTTGGTTCCTGTCTCTGCTGGAGGCTTTAGTTTTGTTCCTGTGAATGTATTTGACTGCTTCCTGGCCTACACATTTTCCCTACTGTTTGATAGTGGATGTGAATTTAACCAGAGGTGTATGGGTGCAAGTGGAGGAACCTTGTGTAGGTATTCCCTAGTTTTCACTGGACCACAACACTTGCCTCTCTTGTTAGCCTTGTTTTAGCTGCCCGCTCTTGTGCTTCTCCCTCAGTGCATCAGACACTTCATTTCTCTCTTGCAGCGCTCAGCTGATAAGCATTTTTGCTCTTCACCAGACAGCATGTCTGCTTGTCAGCTGCCAGCCAGCTGATCATGATTAGATTGGAGTTGTGATAGTGGTTTCCTGTCTTTCAGGCCTGAACAGATGGTGTGCTGCTCCCAGCACAAGCTTTGACTTTCACAGTGCTTCACGGCTTGGCCAAGTGGCAGTTGTGGAATCTGCACATATGAAGCTTTTTAAGGAGACCCTTGCAAGGGAAAAGTGCAATTGTGTCCTCTAAGGACCCGGCAAAGTTGTACCCACTTCCAAGGAGTGCTGGGCTGCTTTTGTTTGTTGGATGCAGTCCTCCAAACTACACTTCTGTTTCCCAGTTCTTAAGTCTGTTGCTGATATACTCTCAGTATCATATTTAGGCTTGATATTTTGGAGAACAACTACTGTTATGTCTGGTAAAAGGTGCTACTTTTGAATTCTATGTTACAGGATCAATAAGGGGCAAAGGAGAGGCCTGATAATGGATTTGCTCCCAGGATTTCCAGAGTTTCTTTTTCCTGGGACAGTTTTCCTTTCTAACATATTAGGTTTTCCTATCTAGCTGCTGTACAGGGTAACCTGATGTGGCTCCTTCTGTCCCTGCCGTATTTGATCGTGCCTCAGTGACAGGAGCTCCCTGTGCGTGAGGTGCTGAGGAGGTGGGAGGGTCTGGTGGTGATGGAGCTGTCAGGAAGGGGCTCCCCTGCACAGTTCAGCAGACTTGGCAGCATCCTGACTGCCGTGTGAAGATCCGTGAAATGAATGATCATCAAACATGGCCACTGCCTGCCAAAAAGTAACACCTCTCATGCACCTCGCCCTTTAACAAAACAGATCCTTCTCATGAAATAATCAACTTTCATCTCTTCATTTATTGCATTGCATGAGAACAACTGGCAGCCTGCTCACATGTGCCAATTTATTAACTACATCTCATTTACTAACTGGTAACAAATTCTTTTTACTTGTAGCTGCCGAATACAAATGAGGTTGGGCTTCAGAGCTGCCCAGGTGCCAGGCAGCTTCCTTGGCCCATTTGTCCTTGTGTCAATGTCAGTGTCACTCTGCCAGTAATAAACCTCTCTTTTTGTGGTCTCTGCTAGCCATGAGCAGGTTGCTGAGCCCAGCTTAAGGAATACAGGAGGAAGGCCTCACAGAGACCCATCTCTGTGCTGAGCTGGAAGGGGTCTGTTCCAGCACAGAGGAACATATCACCAGCACTGGCAATCGTTTCTTCCAAACTGTGTGCCCTGCCCAAGTGACAGAGAGAGAGAGGACAGCCTTGGAGCAGGCCACTTCTGAAGGGCAGCCATCAGCCATGGCCTGTGCCCCATCCTGACAGACATCTCTGTAGTGACACAACAATGGAAAGAACGATGCCCTGTGAGCTGTGTGCGAGGACAGCAAGGCTCACCCCCATTACACATGCTTCTCACCAAGGCCACCCCCTCCAGTGCCTGCCACAGCGGCAGGACAGCTCCTGTGCTCAGGACAGACTGCAGACCAAATGGGACAGGCAGACCCCAGGTGGAGGCTGAGGGGAAAGGGGCATCTATCGGCAAGTCTCCATCCTTGCAGGGCTTGACAGGGTGCCCAGGCTGCTTGCTTTCCTGAGCCCTTCCTCTAGCTCTCCCATTGATAATTTTCCCTGGGTACACCCTCTTGGCTCAGCATTTGCAGCTGCTCCCTGGGGCAGCAGCTTGGGTGCTCTCTGCTCCCCTTAGGTCCTGTCCCTATGTACAGTTCCCTGGCAGGGAGCAAAGTGATCTTCCTAAAACAGCCCGGTTCTTGTTCCTCAGGACAGGATCACTCTGCTGGCACTCACTCTCTGCCAGGAAACTGTCCCTGTCCAGAACACAGTGGTGTCTCTTGGCAGAGGCTTTGGCAGGATGCCAACAGGCAGGTTGAATTTTGAAATCTCCAGGTAGCGCCAGTCTGCAGAGAGTGTTGGCTTCTTCTTCATATCCGTCTCCAGGTTTAATGGTTTCTCTCAAGCAGGAAAAATAACAATAAAGATAATTCTTTTAAAACTGATTATCTGAGCGTACAGATTGTCAAGCTTTATGCTGCTGGATAAATCAAGCTAACTACTGAGAGTTAATTTGTCTGACCATAAAGTGGATTCAATAAGTGTAAAACAAAACTAATTGGTTCTCTTCCATACAAATTTAATCATACTATAAAATGTGATCAATGCAAATAAAAAGCATTGAGTAGGTTAAGTGTCAAGAATCTATAAAGGAAAAAATGTGCTTTCTTGCAGGAATTGAAAACTGGGTAGGTTTCCATCTCTGTACTGACCATCCCATGATGCAGACACAGTCCAAATGTGCTGGTGGCTGTGTCATGTGCTGTGTGTGTCACAAGTAACTTGTCCCTTGGTCTTTGGAGTTTCTATATTTACGCAGGTTGAAGCTGTTGGTGGGATGATACGTGACTCTTGGGGACACTGTGCTTAGGCACCAACCAGGTGAAACACAGTGAGCACAATGCTGGCCAGCAGCCCTCACCTGTGCAGGGTCTGCCATGGCAAAAAGGCACCTGGCACCTCCCAGAGGCCCCAACGCAGACCCTGTCCCGCAGCTGATGCCGGGCTTGGGGTGCACCCAGAGCACCAGGACTTCTACTGCCTGGACTCTGCTGCACCCCTGCCCCCTTCCCTTCCCACTAGGGAACAGTGGCATGGTTGGCACCCCGTGTCCTAACCCACCCATGGGAGCCCCCTTTTCTGAGCTGTGCAAAATCACCTCAGATCCCTCCCCATTGCAGCTTCCAAGTCAGAAGTGCTGGAGCACCCTCCGGGGATGTGGGTACCTGTGACCTGGGGTGGCAGTCACGCTGGTTTGTCTTCTGCTGCCCCACCATCAGCTGCTGCCTCTGAGTTTCCAGTAGAAGCACAACTGGGAGCCTCTTGCTGTGCCAGGCACCCTGGAGAGCGTGTTTCCCCTCACCCGTTTCTCCCTTCTCCCCAGATTTTGAGGTTAAGTTCTAGTATCTCATAAAACATGGTCATGACAAAATTTCAGCCTGTAGAAAGCCCTTTCCATGCAAGGGCCAGGATCCATACAAATTGCTGCTCTAAATCTCCAGCTACAATACGAAAACTTCACATGCTGACAGTTTATTTGAAAAATACCTAATATAGCTTAAATAATTATTTAATGCAGACAAATGGAAAAGAGAACATCCATATGCTGCATTATAATAAATTACACTTGCAACTTGCAACAGCAGCAGCAGCACAAAGAAAGGACTCCACCATGGCCTGGGGAAGGACAATCCACCGGAGGAGTCACTGCAGGAAGGCCCTGCCAGGTGCTCATGGTGTTGAGGGGCAGGCTAAGGAGGGATGAGAACCCTCTGCAAGCGCAGTTAATGCAGTGTTGTTGAACCTGGTGGAGTAAATGGTCCCTTTATTCTGCTGCCTGTCCCACATGGAGCTGGTGCTGCAGGGAGCTGGTGGGGGCTGTGAGCTGAGGGGCACCACTGCCCAGCAGGAGGAGTGGGGAGCAGGAGAGGAGCAGGTGACCCACACAGGCTCTCTGGGCAGCACCTCCCAAAGGTGTGTGTCACCTGCCCACACTGCCTGTGCCCCCCAGTGGGGTGTGGGGGCTCTCAGCATACTGGGCTCACTCGAAGTTTTATCCTGCTGCCTGTGCCCCCCAGCAGGGTGCAGGGGCTCTCAGCGTGCTGGCAGAGCCTGGGTTCACACACAGCCTCAGCCTGCAGGCAGGCAGAGGGGTTGGGCTGTTGCTGCAGCCTGGAAAGAAGCGTAAAAGAGCGTAGGGAGGCAAATGGCTCCCTGTGAATGGAACAGGCTCCCAGCATCAAGGACATTGCTCTGCCATGAGCAAAGCCTGTTTCCTTCTGGAGCTGCTCCTGCAGCACATTCCCAGGCTGATGTCGTGGGTTTTGTAAGTGTAGCTCTCAGTCTTTGCTTTCTTTGAGCTCCGTGGTCAGTGATTGCTTATGGGTTTTAGCTTTGCTTTATATGCTCAATGGTATTTGGGAAAGTGTGCGGATCCCCTCCATGAGCTCTGACAGATTGCAAGGGCTGCACTCGACTGAGCTCCTGGTGTTGGACCGTGTCAGCCGCACAGCGGCAGGGCTGCAGAGACACACCTCAGCATAACAGAGGATAAACACCGCGGCATAGATGGACGTGGCAATAAAAAGTAAAATGTGGAGTGCCTGCCCTTTAAAATACATTAAGCAGTTTATAAATAAGCTCTGTATTTTTAGGATGTATGCAGAATTGTTCAGCCTGTAGCCCTTGAAGAATCTGACCTTGAAGAAAAGAAATGCATTTATGAGCAGCTTTCAAAATGTTCTGAGAATGGTCAGACAGGCCAATCGCTCTTGCTTATTATTTCAGCAGTAGGTGGTGTGTTAGGCTCGTGGTTTGGGAAGCAACTCGAGCTCCAACTTTCTTTTCTTCTCAAATAACCTCAGTGCGCAGTCAGAGGCAGAGAACTTGGGGCTAAAAATACCAAGTGTCTGGTGAGATTTCCAGGGATCTGTCACTGGTGGCACTTGGGACAGTCTTGGCTGGGTGACTCGTGTGCTGGTTCTGACAGCCAAGCTCTGAGGGTGTGAAGCTGAACCAGACAGGAGTGTGCAGCCTGGTTCCTGCCACCTCGCTTGGCTGCCATGTACTGCAAAACTCCTGCCTGGTGAGCTGAGCTGTGTAGGTCTGCTGTGCCAGCGAGGCTCCTGCCTGCACCCTCCTCCTGGTAGTGCATCTTCCAGGATGTGGGGACCTGGGCTGTGCTGTACTTCCTCTCCAAGTATGGTTGGGACATGTATCTCCCACCTCTCGTGGCAGGGCTGCAGCCTTTTGGGGTGAGCAGGACTCTGCTGATACTGGAACTGTTCTCCTTTGTGTTGGGTACTCGGTTTTTTGATGGGGAGAAGGGGAGAGCTCATAAGCAAGGGACACTGTGGGGAGTGGGGAGAGGTGGGTTTTGGTTTTTGTTTTGGTGAATGCTGAGGAGTCAGATGCTTTCTCTGGACAGATAGAAGTTCTGGCCCAAACTGGCAAAGGCTGCTGCTGATTTAGGATGCTACTGTTTTCAGGCAGCCTGGGGTGAGATCCAGGTCTTGTTTTCTGGTGCAATAGCTCTGTCTTTCTAAAGGATGCATGGCATCCTCTCAGCCTCTCTTTTCTGGACAATATGGAAAACAGTGGCCCTGCAGATTCCTTTAAGGGTACTGAGCAAGCAGAGCTGTGAGGTGAGCCGTAGTCTTCCTATTTTAAATCTGTTCTTAGAGAAAACACAGATGATTCCTTGTGTGGAGGAATAACCAGCAAATCAATCCCTGTGCGTGCTGATGCAGGGAGCCAGAAGCTCCATGTGCTCTAGCTCTGGCCGAGAAAATGTAAACAGACTTCAGTTTTATGTCTGACCAAGGAGATGTAAACGAAGCACTTGTTGAAGCCTTTTAAATATTTTGACATTTTACAATCCATCAAGGCCTTTAATTGTATTTTGAGTGAGTTGTTCTATATGTAAATACCAGTTTATATTGAAATTGTTTATAGCCAAATTGTCTGTTTATGCAAATCAGAGAGGATCAGAGAGCTTCTATTGTAGAAAAAACATGTCTGTTTTATTTAATGCTGGAAATGTTTCCTTTGGCTGCTGTGGCTCTCACTGACAGCATGACTCTGCAGTGCTGCTGGTGTGGGGGTGAGTGTCAGCCTTCTCCTAGGGCAGGGAGGTATCACAGCTGCTCCAAGTGCTCCTGCTGTGAAGGTGACTCCCTGAAGCAGGTCCCCTGGGATGGTGTTCTGCCTTCAGTGCCCGTGGGCTCTGGTACACCCCACGAATCCTGGGGAGCCCGATGGCTCCCTCTGCTCAGTCCAGGCTGGGGTGCAGGCAGAGCCCCTATGGGCATGAACCCTGCTGTCTGAGGGAGGACCTGTCATCTGATGGATCCCCAGGACTCTCTCGGATTCCTTGGTCTGGCTCTTGTGTTAATTTGAGGTTCTGGTGCAGAAGACAGCCGACACTAAAAACTAAACTCTTCCTGCTGGGTGCGAAGTGCAGAGAAATCAGCATGCTGGTCCCGCCTGCACTGCACCCAGGCAGTAATCGAGATCATCACCTGAAGATAAATGTCTTCCTGCCACTGCACAGAAGAGAGGAGCAGTTACTGAGGGCTTTGCCTCCAGGTTTATAATCATGGGGAGACACATGCAAATTAATGGCTCACCCTGATAGGAATCAGTCGTGCAGGAGCATTTGCAGGCTTCCACTCAGACACAGGATGTCTGATCTGCAGGCAAGGAGCGAGTTCAGTCATGCCTGTGCGGCCTCTAGCAGAGGCTCCCACCAAGTGCATCCGTCTCGAGCTGGCCTCTGAGTCCAGACCACGTTCCTTTCCTCCTGGATTTTTCAGTCTAACAACACTGTTGATCTGGCCTTTGTGTTTGTTTCATGCCAGCATTTCTCAAGAAATGCTGCAGAGCAACAGTATCTGCACAGCCTGAAGTTGGGCTCCCATATTATTTCTTCATTAATATTTGTTGGCCATAAATATATATTCACTCCTATTAATCACAATACCACCGATTACCAACCATAAATTCTAACCATGGGGAATATTTCAATCCAGTTTTATTAAGAAGTGATTTTTAAAAATGTTGGTGAGGCTTTCAGCCAGTTACATGCTACTAAATATTTAAATCTGTATCTCTTGGTGCATGCTGAATTACAGCAAAGGGACATTTAATGTTCCCATTTCTCTTGCATAAATCTGTGAAAGATTGACTGGAAGAAAAATGCAGTCATGAACAGCCATGTATGTGCAGAACACTGTCTTGTGCCGCACGGCCGCCGCTGGCAGCAGTCCAGCCTGGAGGGGGGCGATGGGCTCCCGCAGTCCTTCTGGGGTTACCACGCTGCGCTGAGCGAGGCTGGGGCTGCCGGGGCCGGCGATGTGGCAGAGCCCTCTCAGCCACCAGCCATCCTGGTCTGGCACGTGGCAGCTGCTGTCAGAGCCAGGAGCTATGAGTGCCGGGAGGCCTGTTACCTGCGGGTTTATTGTTCGACTGTGTGCCTGGTTTACGATATGAAAAGCTTTCGACAATTAAATGGTACTAATATTAACCACTCCCGCATGGGCTCTAACAGTCTCCTCCATCAAAAGTGTGATTAAGAAATTAATTCATCTGGAAGGGATTGGCATGCAGTGTTAAACAATGGAAAAATGATTTTATTTTATGAAGGCTGAACCCTTCACTGTGTGGAAAGAGGAGGCCCCCTGGCTCTTGCATGATGGCTATGGCGGCAGCTAAATGTGGTGGGAGGACGGAGCCCTGGTATGATGCTGATTGCAGGTTCCCAGGGTGAGGAGGAGGCAGTGCCGAGTCTGCCAAGGCGGATGGTCTGCCTGGGCCTGCCTCATGGCTGCGTGGTTTCTCGTGGTCCACGCCGAGCCAAGGGCTCTGCCCCACTTGAGGGGCACCAGCTGCTTGCTGCTCCATTTTGTGGCTCCATGTAGTGCTTGTAACACTCAGAAAGGCTTGGAAAAAGTAGCTTTTGAGGAGGCCGCAGGGCAGTGATGGTGTCTGCTCTTGGCCAGGGAGGAGCACCTGGGTGCCCTCAGCAGATCTCCTGTGGGCACAAGGGTGGCAAGTGCTGTGGCCACCAATGCAGGCCAGCCCAGAGGCATTCCTGGCACTGCTCTGGCCCACTGGTGGCTGGAGAGCTCAGCACACTACAAATGGCAATTCACTTCTGATAAGCTTTAAAGTCCATCAAAGCCTGCTGGCAGCTGACTCCAAAAAGCTGTTATTTGCTTCTGAAAAGCTATCCGAGATAGACCTGAAACAGCCCATTTGGGAATAAGGGGCGGGAAGGGGGGGGGGCCTGGGGCTTTGGGCTGGGGCTGGCTTTTCCCCCTTGGCATCCCCTTCCCCTGCTGCTCCTTTCCCCATTTCTTTTGTTCCCATTTCCTGAACTGTTCATGGTTTGTGGTGGGTCTCAGAAGCTGAACGTCCCACAAGGAGCAGCCCCTCTCCTGCCACTGCCAACGTGTCCCAAGCCTGTTCCCAGTTCTGGCTCTGCAGCAGGGCCCCAGGTATAGCTGGCAAGGGGAAGACGATGCTGTGTGTGGCTGTGGAAAACACACACTGCCAAACAAGCTTCCCAGTTGAGGAAAAGAATGAGACAACTCTCCTTCACCCCTGGAAAGGGAGCTGGGGTCTGTGGAGCTGGGGCTGGCAGCCCCTCTGCACCGGGGTCAGCTGGCCAGCGAGGCGGGGCGGGCTCTGTGGCCGCGGGTGCCGGGGAACGCACTGTGTGCCCGGGACAGCACGCACTGCCCACTGCAGCAGCGCATCCTGGCTGCTTCCCATCTCCCATCCCTGCGGAGGGAGCGAGGGAGGGAGGGCACAGCCTCGGCAGGGGGCCTGCTGTGCTGTTGTTGGAGGCAATAGGGGACTGGAGGCCCCTTCAGCCTTGGAGGAGTCACTGTCTGAGTACTGGCACCAAGAATATTCATATTGTGATTTAACCCGTTCTATTTCTTCATTGATTTTAATTAAGTTCACTCTCTTCTGCCAAGCCTGGGGAACACAAATAAAAATTGAAAATGCTGAAAGTCAGGTTGGTTTGCGCTTCAGTCTTCCCAGCCTTCTGGAGAACAGAGGGAAAGGGGCCTGTATCACCATGCGGGCATTTCCTGTGCTTCGCTGGTCCCCAAATAATAAACATAAAATTAAAATCCTGTTAGGAGAATCACAAAAGCTATTATAGCTCAGCAGCTGATATTGACTGTGATCAAATCTTTTATGTGATTTCACAGCATTCTGGGCTGCTCATGGGCACACCTTGATCATGTTAGCTCTAGCTTGATATTTTTTTTTCTCCCCCAATGAAACAAAATAAAAAGAATGACAAAAAAACCCAGTCTAATCCTGCTATAACAATTTGTGTTGTATTTTTGCCATGAGCAGCAGTGTCTAGTGCTGCTGTGTGGCCTCTAAAGACAGGCCTCTGGGAGCATGTGCTCACTCCAGCAGTGGATGTGCCAGCCCCATCCTGCTCATCACAGATGCTGCTGCCTGGGAAACCCCATGGGACCCCTGGACAGTGAGGGTGTTATTGCCTGCATCGTATCCATCACTCAGGGCACACCAGTAACACTGCTGCTGTCCAGGGGAGTGGCAGGGATGCTCTGTAGTGCCTCTTGCATGGAGTCATGAGCGATGTACTGCTGCAGCCTACAACTTTTAAACAATCTTTGCACATCTCTTTTGAATATTATGGGCAAGCAGAAGTAGTCCCTAAAAATAACAACATTTCAATGAGAAACTGGTTTAAAGAACCTCCTGTATTATACAGTTATCTATCTTCATGCTATTTTTCAAAAGTTAGACTCATTCTTCATACTAGATAGGGTGATAAGAGGATAAAGGTACCTCTTATTCAACTCTAATTTTAATTAATGTGGTCATCAAATTGGATATGAAGAATTAGGAAACCTCAGCAAAAATTCTGAAGGGATATAAACCAGGACAATTTACTGTTTGCCAACCTGTGCTCTTCTCTAGTCATCAGCAGTCATGGTGACTTGGTTTCTGATAGATGTCTGGAAATACCTTCAGTAATCTCTTTACACAGTTTAATGACCTTGGGTCATTCACTTTTTGAAATATTTTAGCTACTAGGGAATAAAAATAGCAAGACTGTTACAATTACACTCCAGAAGGTCTTATCCATCTCCCTTTGGCTACAGGTCTGGATTCCCTCAAAGCTGTGCCACTCCAGTGAAAGGCGAGCCTGGCTGGTTGAACCTGCTGCGCACCTTGCCCAGGTGGTAACTGGTGAAATGCCAAGAAGGATGTCGTGTGCCATGGATCTGGCCACTGGCTGGGGGGTATCAGCTGCCCTGGGGGACAGAAACCCACCACACTCCATGTTCTCACTACTGAACCCGCGGGCTATTTCAACAGAGCAGGAATTTAATTGCTCCAAGAACAGGGTTAAACACACAAGGAAAGCCCATGGAAACAGGCCAGGAGTGGAGCCATGGGCAGGGTGACAGGTGACAGGGTACATGGCAAGGGGCTGTCCTTCCCTGCTCGTGTGTCACGCACGGTCAGAGCTGTCCCCTGTGGGACCTGGATTCAACACTGCAGGAATTAGGTAAAGCTACTTGAGAAAAGCTGCCTGGGGCAGCTGCTGGGGCAGAGCTCAGGGACACCAGAGGGAAGCAGAAGAGCTGTGGGTGCTGCAGGCAGCCCAGTCTGTCCTTGAGGTGTCCCCAGGCTCCCTGGGACAGCAGATGCTGGCAAAGAGCAAGGGCTGGGTGACAGCCAGATCCCTGCCATGTGTGAGCTTGGCACTGGCGGGAGTGAAGTGTGGGCTGGAGACTGCTTCCATTTCCTCCTGGATGTGACTTCCCTGAGTGCCTGCCATGTGGCTCAGCACAGAGAGCGGGGAGAGGCGGGAGAGTGAGGGGCACCGTCAGCTGGCTGGCAGTGCTGGCAGGCACAGGCTGAGCCTGAGCTTGAGGCAGAGGAGAAGGAGCACAGTGAGATGGTGCTGATGGTCCCGGCCAAACTCTGAGTGGTTTTGGGGGAGAATTGGCTGCTCTCCATGGTACCTGACACCGTGCTGGCCTCGTGCCCAGTGATGGCACCCACCACACCAGGGCACGGTGAGCACATCAGTCCTTGCAGTCCTGAGCTTACCCTGCCATTATGGCAAACCCTTATTTATGCTTTCAGATACTGCTAACTCACAGATAATTAATGTCAGGAAGCTGACATGGTGCTGTGGCTAATAGCTCAGCAAAAGGAGACACATTGGTCAATTAGCAGCTATTTGATCTGACAGTACCAGAAAAGAGCAGATCTAGCTGCCAGCCCAGCCATCCCGTCCCCCCTACCCACCAGCTCGTGTTGTTTAGATCAGGGATTGTCAGGGCTCAGGGTGGGAACTTGGAGACCATTGGAGGATGGGAAGGACCCACAGGCAGAGCCTTTGCCCCATGCTTGCTGCAGCTTCATCGAGGCTGGTCTGGGCACAGAGAGCCTGCAAGGGGCAGAGGTGTGCACTGGCATCCGGACATGGGGACAGAGTGGAATAGCAGGGAATCCACTGCAGTGACAGACCACCCCTTCCTGGGAGATAAGCTGTGTTCCTCTGGAGAAGCCCACGTTATGAATTTTGCAATATTGGTAAAGTATTAAATTAGAAAGAGACCTCAGAGCAACAGAGAAGTAATATCTGCATATGCGAGGGCCTCCAACTCTAGGCACAGCAATATTAGAGGATTTGTGATGTTTAACGCTATTCTTTCATCTTGAGGCTGAGGCTGTAAAATGAGACACCACGATTCACCTGAAAATAAAAACACATAGAGGATGGGTAGATCTGTTGTAACCCCTCTGGAGTGATAGTCAGTGACCCAGTCTGTTTGCTGCCACAGCTGTGACACTTTCACCAGCACAGTGTCCAGCAGCTCTGTGCGCAGTGGGGCCAGGGGGTGCTGCTGGGGCTGATCAGCTCTCAGGGTAGTCTGGGACACAGCTCCCTGTGCTGGACTGTCCACAAGTGAAGCAGGACCCCAGGGTCTTCTCTCTCCTCAGGCCACTCTGTCCTTTGCAGAATTGGGTGCTTCCATGGCTGTGGTACTTTCCTCTGCCACTCTCGGAGGGACATTGGTGTCAGCAGCTGGGATTACTTTTGCTTTCCCAAGCAGGAGACTGATTACAGCCAGTCTCATTCAGAAAATTGATGATTTAATATTCAGTCTTGTCCGATGAGGGCTGTTCCTACAATAACATTTAATTAAGTGCTCTAGCTCTCTGTCGGTGATGCACCACTGATCTGCACAGGTGCACTTACCTTCATCAGCTCTTTTAAAACCAGCTTAACTGAAGCTAGAATAAACTGTAAAATTTATGGGCTGTTCCCTCCCTTTTTAATTAGCACCGCGAGTGTGTGATGAGGGGCCTCGGGCCAGGGGAAGGAGCCACTGACTTATTTACTGGTACATGTCTTGCTCTGCAGCCCAGTCCAGCAGCATGCCCCCTAGATGGAGCTCTGCAAAAACATTTGGAAGCCAGAAAACAGAACTCTTCAGTTGCCCTGCAGCCCTGCTGTACTGGTCATCAGGAAAATCTTGGGTTTGACCTCTGTGCTGCTGTGGACAGGAGCTGATCCCATGGTCTGCAGGCAGAAGTGGGATGGGGCAGCCTCGGTGGGGTGAGAGCAGATGGGTGCATCCACCCCATGGGTGACAGCTGAGTGGTGTCAGCAAAGAGAAGCCGGTACTGGCAGCAGCCAAACTGGGCTGTGCTCTGCCAGCAGAGCAGCCCTGCAGCCAGCACTGTGCTCTCTGCTCTGGCCCCAGACACTCTGGGCCATTCCTCAGTTCCAGGGCTGTTTTCCTGAAGCCCCCAGTGCTGCTCTTCTTCCTCCTCTGAGCCTGCAGAAGGAGCAGGAGGATCAGCATTTGCTTTGTTCATGGTCAGCTCCTCGGCACCAGAGCCCCCCTTGTTCTTTCTGTGGGTGCCCCCTGGTACACCAGGCTCTGACACTGGAGGGCTTTGCTCCAGGGATGATGGAATGATGGCATCACAAGCACAGGTTTTTTCTGGAAGTGGTGCTGCCTTTGTGCCTGAGCAGTTTCTTCCTCGCTGTGCCTTGATCATCCCTCCTGCCCTCAGCCCCCAGCTTTGCTGGCCCTTCACTTTCACTGGTGCTCTGTGGAGACTCAGCTTGTACCTCTGGCTAATGGATGGTTGAGCCCAAGATGGAAACTGAACTCGGATGCAAAATCTGGCATTTCACAGGTCCCAGATTAGAGGAGATGACTCTGCTTATCCAACCTGAACTCCTGCCAAAGACATGCCAGAGCAGGAGGGGTGAGAGGAAGCACCTGCCCAGGAGGATCCACAACAGAAAGACCTAGAAATGAAAGCTAGAATCCAGGGTACCCTGGATATTTGAAAGCCCAGCAAGTGCAAGAGGCAGTCAACTGAGCAAAGTGATGGGGATGTCCCTCCTGATGATCCTTCCATTATCAGTCAGAAAATCCTAGACTGTAAAGTAGCAAAAAATTCTAAATGACTGGAAAAGAAGGCTGCCTGTGTCCTGGCATGAAAGGGAGATGAAGAGAGATGAAGCCCAAGTGTCAGCACAGCTGATAAGCTCATGGAGGAACACAGGAAGAAGCCAGAGGGGTGAGGGCATAGGGGGGCACAGGACTGAGGCAGAGGAGAGCACGTGTGGTCACTGCTGGCTCTGCAGACAGTGAGGCACTGCCAAAGGCCTGGGAAGTATTGCAGACAGTTTGACATTAATGCATCCAGACAGGGGAGGCTGAGGACAGGGCTGGGAGCAGGAGTGATGCTGCAGGAAGGAGTGGTGGGCCCAAGATGCTTCCTGGGGTTCCCCAGTACTGGACCTCCCTGGAAATGAGGAGTGAACAGAGACCGTGGCAGGAAAGGTGGTCTGGGGTGCAGGAGAAGGAGAAGCTCAATTCTTCTTATGCCTAGTTTGGAGGGATATTAAACAAGTTGCTTCTTTCTCTTTTATTGCCTCTTGGGACATTTTGGGTAACCACTCTGGAGACAACTGGTATGAATCTCCATCAGGCAGAGCTGCATGAAGCTTCTTTGGCATCGCAGCACACAAAGACTGGTGCAACCAACTTCTGTTTTCATGAGTATCGCACTGAGGTTGGTGGAGATTTTCCTCCTGAGGTACTGAGCACTTGAGTCCCAGGAAATGTCCAGTGTCTGGTCTGGAGTGCTTGGAAGAGCAGGGCATCTGCCTTCCTGGTGTGGTACGAGTGGTATGGCACTGTGCTGCCTCATGACCCCAAGATGCTGGCTGGTCTTTCTGCCTTACCTGTGGCCCGTGCCAGTGCAATTACTCCTTTGGTTTCACTCACAAATCTTATATATATATAAAAAAGACATACGTCATAAAAGCAGCTAGTTGAGCATTCCCCAGTGAAAATGAAATGCTGCTGTACCTCAGAAACTCTGGTTCTGGATCATTTGTCTACTCAATATTTGGCAAAGTCTGAAGCCCTTGCTGCTTAGCCCTTTCCAGGCCCTGGATGGAATTCTGTTCCTTCACCTACAAAGGCAAAGCATCCCATGCAAACAGGTTCTAGTTGTCCATTGGGATCTGGGCTGCAAGTCTGCAGGGCAGAGCTCCTGTCAGAGGTCCTGTCTCCTTGACTGGGGTCCATCCTGTGATAATGCTACTCAGAGAGAGCACGGATCTCCTCCGCCTGGGCTCAGGGGCTTGGAGTTTTTATAAACCCAAGAAATACATGGTGAATTGACAGATAGTTAGGAAGATGTTGGATCAGCTGCTGACCCTGGGGAAGTGGCAGAGCTCAGTACAGTGCTCAGAGACTCCCCATAGGGCTCGAGCTAATGCATTTGACTCATACATCAGGAGCAAAATGTTCTGCTACCTCAGAGTGTCGCTGGGAGAGTGAGGGCCAGGGAGCTGTGTCTGCCCTGGTTAACAGGCAGGAGCAGGAACGCATATGTCACTCCAGACAGCTGTTCCTGCTGCTGCTTCTGTGCCTCACAGCGCTCGGCTGGTCCCTTTCCCGCTGCTCTTGCCATGAGCTCCCAGGGCTGTGGGTCAGCCTGATCTCCCTGTCGTGGGTACCCTACTCTAAACAGAACATGTGGTGCACTTATCCCCAACACTGCCTCAGCAGAGGCTCTTCCTGGGGAAGCTGGAAGCTGCAGTTGCAGCTGGTGGGGCTCTGAGAGGTGGCTGGGTGCAGCTTCTGCTCCTGGCCCCCATTCCCATGGAGACAAGAGTGCATGGCAGCAGTGCAGGGCACAGATGCCATGACCCTCCTCACAGTCTGACTTTTGTACTAGTGTGTCTTCACAAATGAAGCTTTGATTCTACCTAAGCTCACAGAGGGTTCTTGTACACAGCTCGAATGAGGCAACTCGGAGAAGAGGCTGAAGGTGCAACCTGAAGTGAAACCAGGAGCCACACAGCAGCTCAGGGGGGAGGTGGGGGAATTCTGGAAATGCTTGACAGAAGCTGCTGATGCCTGAGCTGACGGCAGGGGCTATGCACAGTCCAGACCCCCAGAACTCCTTCCCAGCACGCCCTCATGGAATTTTGATGAGCACATAACACAATTCACAATTCTAGGATGCCTAATACATCCTAGGAAGAAGGAAGCTTTGAAGGATCCCGCCAAACCAAATCGCAACTGCAGAATAGTCAGCTCTTTTAGGCGTTAGTGCCCCTGAGCAGCTGCTGGCAAGGACAGAGGGAACAGGGTTTGCAAGATCAGCTCTTGGCCTTTTTGGGGCACCTTCATTGCTGTGCCAGAAGGAAGAGGAATGTTATAGCTGGAACATTTTGCAGAGGCATTTCTCTTGGCAGGTTTATGATCTTTTCTGCCTCAGCTGGAAAGCTAGCAGGACTGAATAAATCTCCAGGCCAACAAAAGCCCAGGATGTTTTCACAATTGCCAGGTTTTTATTAATTTACAATATTGAATTTTTTCCTTCCTAACAACAGCTTCCACTTAGGTGGGGAGTCCTTTGGTATGTTTGGGTGTGCAAAACCAGTAAAACTCTGCAAGGGTCACCTGCCAAATATTTGTGCCATTAATACCAGTAAACTGCAAAATGTGAGAAGGTGGATTTGGTGCTTTCACTTGTCAGGTCTTGCAGTGCTTTGCAAAAGAAAGGAACTGCCTACTGCCCCCATGCTACAGAAGGCCCTGGCTCTGGGAGCAGAGCTGGCCATGTCACCCAGCTGGTGGGACATGAGTCTCTTGCACAGCCTGCAAGTTCCACCAGCACTTGGTGCAAACAGAGGCTCTTCCTCCATCCCATTCTCTTTAAGTTCTCAGTGTTTCTGGCATAAATACATACTGGCACCTCCTTGGCTTTAAAGGACCCAAGTGTTGCCAGAACCTGAGCAAGCTGATCTATTACTATGACATTTCCTACTGCTTCTGGAGTGAAACACCACTATTTTTATCTATGTTTTGGGACCTGTCAACCCATTCCATAACAAGAGTTAAATGAGCTGCAGAGACCTAAGCAGCAGGGCAGGGGTGTTTTTTGGCTGGGAGATGGTGTGGGGGATTCTGGCAGGACTGCCTGGGCAGGGGTACTTCTACCTCAAGGAGGGGAGAAAGGCCAGGAGCTGAGCTGTCCCTTGGCAATGGGCAGCACATAAAGCAGTGTCTGCAGGAACCTGTGGTGGCAGTGGCTCCGTCTGACACTTCACAACCCACCTTTTCACACCCATCTCAGTGGGTTGCTGCGCCCCAGTACAGCCCATGGTCCAAGCACCTCCTTCGCTGGTGGCTTTACCCAACCCCTCAACTGAGCTCCTTTCCATCACCCACTGAGTCAATGTGGGCAGCAAATGGAGCTTGTGTCTATATTCCCCTTTGGGCCCCTCTGCCATGGCATTTGTCTCCTCTCTGCAGCCCAGGTCTCCTTGGCCATCGGCACTGTGCCAGCTGTGGCTCTGGCTGCGCGTCTGCAGGGAAACACTGGACAGCAGATGTGGCTCAACAACCCCCTCTGCAGAATTGAGGGGGCCAGTGCAGTTTTTCAGCTGTTTTCTGGCCCTCAGGAGCTGCAGTCCCAGATGCATCTTTTTTGTCCTAGTGACACAGACCATGATGGAGGCAGACATGTGGGTGCAAGCTGACACCTGCAAATCGGGAACAGGTCCTATCCTGTAGAACCTCTTCTCCCTGGGGACAAGCCGATGAGGCAGATCACACCCTGGGAACACCGGGAAGGTGGGATGTGAGATCTAGCCCAGCAGTGGAGTGTGGCCATGAGGCTTCCCACAGCTGATTACTCCCTTTGGAGTCTCCCAAAGCCAGTGTGGCAAGCAGGGCCCTTCCCCACCAAGTAACAACTAATGGGGAATATCTTCAAGTGATTAAAAAATTTAAACAGGTTAATTATTTCCAAGAAGAGAAAAGAAGAATTAAAATGGCTTCTGTGGGTACATTTAAAATACAATCTATAATTTATCAGAGAATTTTTGTTCAACAATGAGAAATTAGGAGGCTTGAAACCCTCCCAAATTTTATCTGTCAGGGAAAATGTTTAAATTATTTATTTGGCTTCCTGTGACTGGTGCTGGGGGAGCAGCACCACCAGCCAGCCCTGGTCCTGCAAGAGCTCCATAGACAGGTGACCTTGACCCATCCGTGCACCAGTGAGGACCTCCCATCCCTCCCTCTGTGCCCTGGCACAGGGCTGGGTTTGCAGCAGGGGCTTGGGACGGGCGCTCAGGGAGCCATTCCCAGAGCACTTGAGGGGCTTTGGGCAGGCTGAGTGCCAACAGCAGGAGCCCACCCCTGGGATGTAACTAACCCCTAAGGAATATGGCAAAGTTGAAAATTAAAGAGAAGCAGCTGGAGTTCATCATCCCCATGAAAAACTCTGCGTCCCACCCATAAAGGAAGGGGTGTCTGAGCTGCTCTGAAGAATCCTTCATTGTCTGTGGAAATGTTCCTAGTTTTACAGAAAAAATAAATACAGTGCATTGAAAATAAATGGCATTATTAGCAGAAAGGGAGTCTCTAATTAACCAGATATAGTCCATTACTGTAGCCTTCAATTCATTAAATTACATAATTACATAAACCCACTGTTGATGTGCTATTCAGTATATCTGGTATTGTCTTCCTGATAATTAGCTCCATAATTGTCAGTTTGACAGGGTAATTAAAAATGTTTAAAGATGTTGTGTCAGCCTTTTCTCCTTTGCTGAGCTCAGTTGGATGTCTCTGGAAGATGATTTTCTACCCAATTCCACCACGGTTTTGTTTTTGATTTATACCAGTGTGTTACAGGAATGACCAGGCTCATGGATTACTTTGATATTCCTGCTAGGCTTATTTTTAAGGGTAGGAGAAAAATAACTCCAGATGTCATTTTCATTTACTTTTAGGAACTCTGTGGTCCCATCCCCTGGTTTGTGCTACCGGTGACGTGACTTTCAGTTTTATGGGCAGAGTGTTGTGAAATCTGACATTTGTAGCCCTAAATCTCGGTTCTGTTTGCTGTGTAAAACCTTTCATCCCACATGCATTTTTTATGAAGAGATGCAGACAGGCAGGAGATGCAGGCCGTGGCTCTGTGTGCGGAGGGGGCAGCTCAGCGGTGTGGGCTGTGCCCGGCTGTGCCGAGGCTTCAGCTGCGTGGGCTTGGGCACAGGCGTGACATGACGGCGGGGAAATGTCACGGAGAAGCATGGGACCTGTGGGTCGTTGTGCCATTGGAGGGGTGTAGGTGGCATGATGCCCCGGGCATGGTGCTGGGGAGCAGGACAGGAGCCTGGGACTGATTAACTAGCAGGGGAGACCGCCTGGGAATGGTGCAGACGAGCCTGATGCTGGGAATGTGCTTTAACAGAGGTGGTTTCTGGAGTTCTACATGGTAGTCGCTCTGAGTTCTGTTGTTTTAGGGCAGTGATTGCCACTTTGGATGGTCAAACCCCTGAATGATTTCTCTTTTCAACAAAATAAAGCCTAATATTCATTGCTGAGAAGTGATAAATGTATCTATCCTCACACTCAGGAGTTTTGCCAGCTGGGTTTTGGCTGGAGGAGAGACTGTTTGTGAAAGCTTTCATGGATTTTTGAAAATAACATGTTTTGAATCATTAAATGAGTGAAGTGATCTGGTCTTCTGGAATAAACAGTAATCACATGGAAGTGAAGTTTGAACTTCTTTCTTGGCAAAAAATTTCCAATGCTCTTTCTTATTTTTACATTTGTATTTCTATTTGTGTTTGTGTTTATTTTTGTTGTTGGACTGTCTCTTACACCATGTTTTCTGCCCCAGCAGGCTCTGTGGAGACCACACACATTCCCCAGTACCCATGGCATTTGGCTGAAGGAGTCCCCTCGTAGCAGCACGTGTGTCTCCGTGTCCAGATGGCCCCGTTCCACCCCCCTCCAGCCGTAGTTTAGATTCAGTGTTCATAATTGCTTCACTAACAGAGAAACTTTACAATCTGTTGCAGGTCATTATATGCAAACTCATGCCCAAATAATTGATCCCCTGCCATCCAAATTGCAGAAGTGCTTGAGCATTTTGTAATCTTACAGAAAAGGTTTGTATTCGGAGTATTTCAGACCTATATTAAAATATAATTGACACTGAGATAACAAGGTGTAATTTTGCAGTGGCTCTGTCCACAGGTGATCGCCCACCCATCCAACGACTGGCAGCAGGGCTCCTGATGAGCTGTCTGCAGCTAAACTGATGCCACTTACTCCTCTGACCTTCCACATTTGCCAGCCCCATCTCACCGCCTCCATGGTGTGCTCACCCGTTCGCCAGGAAGCTGGCAGAGTATCTAATGCTGGGGCAGGAGAAGGGGATCAGCAGCTTCCCTGCCAGGGCCATTCCCGGGAGCTGCGCAGCCCCACTCCTCGGGGCCCAGCCTGCCCATGCCAGCGCTGGCATGCACAGCAGTGGTTGCAGGTGCTGGGGAAGAGCCTTGGTGACACTCAGTCTTCCTGCCACAGCCACGGCAGCAGGTCTGTGTGGGAGCGGTGCCAGCATGGCCGGTGCCAGCAGTGCTGCTGTGCTGGTGCCCGGTTTTGGGATACCTTGTTTTTAATGAGCAATGCATGTGGAATGAATTCATAGGACAGGAAGGCAAAGAATGCGACATAAAGCCTTACAAAGGTTTCTAGAGAACCAGCAAGGCCTCCTGTAGGATGATAGATCTCTTCTTAAGTCATAGGAGGAAAGGCTCCTACAAAGAGTAATAAATTCATAAATTTCTCTAGTCACCAGGGTTATTTCCAACAAAAGAATTTATTGCCTGGCATACATTTCTCTGCTCACAATAATGAGATCTGGGCTCCAACACGTGACATTTATGACTGGCATTATTAAAAAAAAAAAAAAAAGAGGAAAAGACATACAGTCTTTGAGGAAAATATGTGGAACAAATCTGCAGTTCACATATACAGTATATTCACTCTCCGAACAGCACAGGCTGGGCTGTGTTTCAACCAGGGAACCAGGAATATTTTTGTGGATGCTTTCCTGGGGAAACATGCCACAGTAGGACCTCTGACCCTGGACAGTCTCCAGTCTGCTGCAATCCTGGCCATCACCTGATGAGGTTTTGGAGGTGTCCTGGGCTCAGCCATGCCACCAGCCAATGTGCAGGATGTACATGGGGATGCTCAATCCCCCGTGCCAGATGCATGTCTTGAGGCTGCCTCAGACAAGGGGCTCACATCCTTCCTTCAGGGTGATGCAGCTGCCAGCAAGCTCTGTTGGGGACCAGCAGCAGAGTCAATGGTTGCCTCTTGCTCCAGCACTCCTGTCCTGGTCCCTGCAGGCTGGCACTGCCTTGAGGTGTGGACTTTCAGAGCCTCTGCAGAAGGGCAGGCTGGCAGCTCAGTGTAGAAAAGCATGGGACATTCCTGGCATCTTCCAGGCCACTGACATGCTGCAGCAGTGGCCCAGCACACGTCTGGCACTGCAGGAGAAGCCCCTCATGTTCTGTGCTCCAGAGCTCCCCATGCATCTCCCTGACATCACGTGAAAGGACATTTGGAGCTGCTCTTTGCCTAATGGGGTAGTTTGAATGTTACAGCCTAAATTTAAAGAGCTCATTAATTACTATGCTGAAAGCCAGGCTCTCTTAAGCCTCTTCTTTATCATGATTAATGAGGCAGCACCATCTTCCTCCCCCTTTCTGCAATCCTCTGTCCTGCCAGGGTAGTATTCACAGTCTTGCCTCCTGCTGCTCCTCTCCTCCCTGCTCCGGCAGCATTCAGGGCTGACCGTTGCCCCAGGCTCACACTGCTCATGCTTCCAGAACTTGAGTTGGTCCTTGCTTGTGCCAGCGCCCTTCAGTCCTCCCTCCTGGCATTTGCTTCCTGCTGGAAAACACCCCTGTGCCTGCCTGCCCTGCTGTGCTGAGGAGCTGCCCCACAGCCCTCAGGGACACACCAGCTCCTGTGCCTGGCTGGGCTGCAGAAGAGCTTGGCCTACGGTGCTGATGTGTTTTCTCAGCTCCATCTCATCTGGGACTCAGGTGCAGTTCATTTCCCTATGGGAATTGGTGCTTACCACCAGGACACACATATCCTGTCACCTGTGCAGGAGTGTGGTACCTGCCTCACTTCTCCTGTGCCCAGCAAATCCAGTGCTGGCTTGGTTTGGGAGTGTAGGGTGTAACTGCAGCCTGCCATGGAGCTGGAATCCCCCTCCTGCCCTCATGGTGCTTGTTCCTGAGGTTTCCCGGTTTTGCAGGAAGGGCAGTGGCAGTGGATGGGCATGCCTGTCTGCAGGACTTTCCTGTTAGATTTGCAGAAAGAAAGCAAAGGCATTACTGTGCAGAAGGGCTAGTTATGCAGCTCCAACCTTGCATAGTGTTTACTCAATAAAAGCAGTGAAAACAGTATCTGCAGCAGCAAGTGAGCTCAGCGGCAGCTGCAGGGCCCGGGCCGGATTATGCAGATGTGTCTGCTGGAGGAGGAACCCAGCCTACCTTTGTGTCTTGTAATGAAACTTTACACTTGCTCAGTGCATTTTAATTAACTCTCCGTTCCCCTCCTGCCTGTGGGAGGCATCCAAACGCTCTGCATGGTGCTGGCAGGCTCACGGCTTTCTGCAGCGTCTGTATAGAATGCTTCCAGAACTGCCAGGGAAAACCATCAGCCCCTGGCTGCTACACTCCCTGTGCCGGGAAGGTGCCTGCCCTGGGTGGCCTCTGCAGCAAACTGCCCGGAGAGCATCCCAATCTGGGGAATGGCTGCAGGGAGAGCATCCCAGTCTGAGGAATGGCTGTAGGGAAATTGCCCTCTGGGAGCAGGGTGGGGCTGGGTCATGGGAGGTTATGGGAGGTCAAAGATGGAGGATGCAACTGTCTGATTTGGGACTGGGGGAGATGAACTGAGGCTGGCAGACCACATGGTTACCCTGAGGTGTGACACGGGCTGCCCCTCTCGGCTTCCACTGTGTGCAGACAATGTGACCCCCCCTTGATCCAGCGTGTGCATGAGAGAGGCCAATCCCATGGGACACTCCAGAAACTGTCTGCAAATGTGGTTGTCAAATATACTTCCTGTGTTAATCCCTTGAATACCTTGGTTATATGGACTTCAGTAATGTCAGGAAAAAAACCTGGGAATTATACTGCAAAGTTGTTTGCAGGATAAATGCATCTAATAGGACAGGATTTATAAAATGCAGTGATGGAATTTGGTGTGATGTTGCGTCTCCAAGAACACTTTAACTAGTGGAGGTAATACCTCCCCAGGGAGCACTGCATGCTCCACTTGAGCTCCAAAGGGATATGTTCTGGGAGTTAATCCTCTGACAGCAAGGCTGTCAATTATTGATACTTCATGTATAGCTTTCTACAAAGCCAGAGGTCTTCTGGAAGCCTTGAGATTAGCAGAGTGATTAAATAATTAATATTACATGATTTATATTATTTTGAAAAGTTCACAGTGCATGTTGTCTGGGGAGGAGCCCAATTAAGGTGCAATTCAGCCAATCCACCTCCCTCCTTGTTCTCCACCTCTTCAATCTGGAAGCAGCAGGTATAGAGGGAACACACGGTATTTGCATTAAAGAACAAGTGAACAGAATGACAATACTTCATTTGCATTTTTACTGAGCAAAATGGAGGTAGGAAGAGAAACAAGGTAAATATCCCAGGTAACCTAGACCACAGCATGAGGTGTTCCCTGCACGGGGCAGGGGCCCTGGAGCCCACTTGTACACTGCCAGGGAGATGCCATACTGCTGCAGGTGGTGGGATGCAGTGCTCTGGACCAGGCTGTGTCCATGCAGTGTGGTGAGGATGGGATCACCCCTGAAATGTACTGATACCGGACAAGAGTGCACCTCAAGAGCTGTGTCTCTGCACCTGCTCTGGAAAGAGGTCTGTGGTGCCAGTGCTGAGGGAGCCCAGAGGTCAGCTGTCAGTGACTGGGGTGCCCAGTACTGGCAACGCACATCACTCTTCTGCCTTTTACTACTTCTGAGCCTGGTATCTATTTCTTGATCCTTTAATTCAGCTCAGCAAACAAGCTAAATCTGGTTTCCTCTTCACTATTCCTTGTGGCGTGCCCGGTGTCCCTGTGAGCACCAGTGCTGGAGGCAGCACTGCTCGGGGTGGGGGGCACTCGCACAGCACGTGCCTGTCAGCACCACTCTGAGGCGGGGACTGAGGTGAACGGGCTCTACCAAGGTGTCAGGGCTCTTCCAGTTGTAGCCAAAAGCCACATGTGCCAGAGAAAATCTGCTTTGCAGGACCATGCTGGATCCCCCTGATCAGGGCAGGGCCCTGTGAAAGCCAGGGCAGTGTGGCTCCTCCCGAGGGATTCCTGTTCCCAAGGTGCTGGGGCAGACCCTGGCAGTGTGGGCAGGAATACCTCCTACAGGGTCAGAGGGGCTGGAGCTGCCCAGTGTCTGCAGAGTCCCTCTGCCAGGGCCCAGAGGTGACAGCCTGCAACCCAGGATGGTGCCACTGAGACAGAGCAAATGGGACACTCCAGGGTGACCCAGAGAACATCCCGGGACACAGCCCCGGAGACATCAGCCCTCCCAGCCCCTGGAGCATCCCCCTCCCACAGCACAGTTGCAGTGCCCTTGAAGAGGGGAGCCCAGAGCACGTTACTATAGTTACTGCATGCTCAGAGGGTAACAGGCAGAGAGATATTTAAAAATTGATTGTTCTAGCAACAGCTCATCTGTGTTTGGCAACATCAGGCACATGATGTCAGCTTGCTGCACCAGGCTGCAGCCTCTGATATCCCTGTCTGGGAAGCACTGGTGTACAGGGAGTGCCTGCTCCTTGGGGACCTGCACAGGAGCTGTCAGCACCTGTGAGAAGGGGGAGGCTGGAGTTGCTGGTGGGGCCAGACTGGTGGGAGAACTGTGCTGTGGCACTGAGCCTGGTACAGGGACTGTAACTGCTGCCAGTGGGTGCATGAGTAAGGGGCTTTTTGTCTTCTCTTAATGCATCACCAGTACTGACTATGAACAGATGCTCAAGCGTCTCTTGGGCCTTTGCAAGGCAACTGCCTCCTGCAGGTGTGTCCTCGTGTCCACCCAGTCGTGGAGCCATCATCAGTGCCCTGTGCCCACCTGGTTGCTCCATGTCCATCCTGTGGGGAGCTGGCAACACCCTGTGCCTGCCTGGCTGTGGCACTGCCTGGATGCTGCCCTGACGTCCAGGGGGCTCTGCTGTGGTGCTTGCCATGACCAGGAGCGGCTGTTGAGGCTCAGGAGATAAGCACGTGCACAGCCCTGTGGGGACACCACCTTGGCACAGCCTCGCAGGGCCCAGCAGGGCCCTCCACTGAAGTGTCCCTGTGGAGGGAATGTTCCAGCAGGCAGCAGTAGTTTGGCAGTAGTAGTTTAGCAGCACCGTGGATGCTGAAGAGCAATTCAGAGCTGTTTCTAGGGCAGGGAAAGCCTGGGTGAAAGAACAACCAATACTCGATTTTTTTTGAGGAAATGGCTGCCACAGTGTCAGGACATCGATGTAGACAGTGTTTTTGTTCCATGTAAATTAGCCCAGGGGCTCGTCCCTCCCCACGCTTCCTGCAGAGCCGGGGGCTGGTTCCCTCGGCACCGAGCGCTGTTGCTAGGTGCAGGGAAAAGCTCCACTATTTGGTCTGTTTTCTTTTCCAGATGCCAGCACCCACCACTGACCTCTGTCCAGGTATCACCTGGACACAAACAGCTCTCACTGGGCAGATCCGATTTTCTCCACATTGTGTGGCAGTGTTGGCAGCAGGTCTGGGATGAAAAAAAAGAATTGTGTCTGTCTCTTTCCAGGGCTGTCCACCACCCCATGCAGGACAGCATTCCCAGGGTTCTCTGGATACCAAGGCTCGGTAGCCCGTGGAGGTGTTGTGCCTAGGGGAGGTTTATCGAAGCACGGTAGCACCAGGGGAGATTTTTTGCTCTTTCTTCCTTCCGTGAGACAAGAGGAGTGTAGAGAGATGAGGTTGGTGCTGGTGCTCAGTGCACATTAAGAGGAGATGAACACAGGAAGACTGTCCTGCTGGAGCCAGGAGAAGCCACAGCCACTCCCAGCAGCAGGGGTGGACCAGCATCACTCGTCTCCAATGCGTGAGTCACACAGAGCTCAGGGAAGAGAAACATTTTGATCATTTGCATTTTGTGTGTGAGGAGGTTAGTTACACTGATGGTAAAGACAGACACTAGCATGACAATTTGATTAGAAGGGAATTTTGGTTCTCAAAGAGATGTAGCCAGGGGCAGCCACTCTCTCTGAAACAGCAGTTTTTACCCCAAAGGCTTCATTGCCTGTTGTGAGTGGACTGGGGAGAGCTTTGGTATGATTTCATGCCATTGTCCTCTGAGTCACTGCCTGTGCTTATAAATCCCTGGATCTGAGCAGGGGTGATAAGATCTCGAGGCATTTCTGTCTGTGCCATAAGGAGTTAAGAAAGATACTTGAACAAAGTTATTTAATTGCTGTGCACCAGTGCCAGGAGCTTGGCTAATACACAAGAAGATTTAGAACTGCTTATTTGTGGAGCCAATTTGAACTATTTGTTTTTGCTGAGACTAGCAGGGAAAGTTAACTGGAAAGTTACATTAAAAACTATTGGGGTAGTCCTCTGGGAGGGATTGGAGGCAAAGGTGGTGGAAAGTTGGTTTCAGAAGTGCTCTTGGATCTACGGTGCTGAGTGTCCTGGTATGCAGGGCATGAGGTGGGATGGTGGCTGATGTTTTCTGTGGAAAACAGAACATGTGATGGAGCAGAGGATCAGCTCCATATGAATCTGTGGAAAGAGAAGACCAGGTTTGTGTAGGATATTTTGTTTGGAGGGATGTGGCTGGAAGTCCTGTGCTACCAGAGTCCCTGATGTTTCCAAACTCATACATGACAGCTTCCCAGTTCTGAGTTGTATCCAGGAGTTCTGTGTTAGCCCTTGTTTGGGCAGCAAGGTCTGGTCACTGAACCAGACCTTCCAGGTAGCTTTGAAGTGCAGGTTGAGACTCAACTTGTTTCTTGTGTATGAACACAATAAAATCCAAATTCATATATGGATACACATGTGGCAGTTAATAAGAGCAGATTTCAAAAAGTTGAATATAATTATGAAGTGTATCATTAGGGAGCAAAGCTTTTAGAAGACAATGTAAATGAGTAGAAGAACATGAAAATCTAAATGTAAAAAGAATGTAAATGAGAAGCCAAGCCTTACAGAATGTTGATAAGGGGAGGAAAAAGCTTTGCTGGGAGCTGGTGACCCTGAGAGGGAGGAAAAGGTGCCTCCAGCCAGAATGGAACAGCTGACTCCCTTCTTGGACATGGAACAGAATAGGTAGAAGCTGAAGCTTATCTCTGGAGCAGAGTGCCTGGGACTGGCAGTTGTGCTAAGGTGGAAGATGATGTCTAAAAGAATAGTTGGGAAGAGCTGTGAGATTATGGAGAATGAAATCATGCCGTGAGGTGGGAGCCTGCAGGAGAGGATCTCTTGTTCTCTATCAGAGACAGGCTGTGGCAGCACCTTCCTTCTGTCCATGCGCAGGGCATGGAGCTCAGGTAGCTCAGGCTCCCCCAGCTGTCAGTTTAAGTTACAGCTGCCTAGAATGGATTATGTAGAGTCTCCTGTCCTCTTGTACATTTTTGTCAGTATTTGCACATTCTGCCTTTTCACTCACCTTGGTTTGTAAAAGCCTTTTGGGCAGAGGTTCAGTAGCAGCCTGTGCCACTGCTCTCTGAACCTGTGCAGCCTGTGTCTACTCCTCTCGCTCTGGCAGGACCAGAGGCAAGGGGACTTATGGGGTCCTTAAACACATTTCTGTTACTCTAGAGCCTTGTTTAGTTCTTTGTGCATTTTCCTTCCCTGTCGGTAAATGCGGACATCTGGGTCAGTCAGGGCTGTCCTTCTGCTCCAGACCCTGCACGCATCTGCTTTCTTACCACCTAGTCAGAACTTCTCCTTTTCTCTCTCACATGCAGCTTTTCATCCTGAGCAGCTCATGGACCTTTTGGTTCTGGCAAAACACACCTGCTCCGTGCTCTTTCTCTGCCCAGGTTTCATGAGTGGTGACTCCTATGATGTGTTAAACGTTTGAACCCTAAAAGCACGGTTGGTCCAGTGGATAAATCAACCCTGTAGCAAAGTGAAGGGACAGGGTGGTTCTTCTCTGACTGATTCTTCTGCTGTGCTAGAGCAGTTAATTGTGTTGGCCATGCCTGGGTGCCGTGGTCCCGGCCTCGCTGTGCAGAGCAGGAGCACAGCCCAAGCCCCTGGAGAGCTGATGGGGCACATGGGGCACATGCCTCCTCCATTTGAGCTGCTGGGCCTGAGCCCCTGCTGAGCATGGGCCTGTCTGGAGACCTCTGATAGATCAGCAAATACAAAGTGTGGTGCCTTGTGTAAATGGCTTTTTTCCCCGACTAAATAACTCCTTTTGTCAGATTTTCCTGCTGTATAATCCCCCACTCTCTTCTCTGTTTGTTTGACCTGTATTATTCAAGCTCCAGTTCAATTCTACTTTTGCGTAAATCAGGTGACCAGACACTCTCCTGTGCTGATTCATGTCTGGCACCACAGCACCCTCTGACAGATGTAAAATGCTCCTCTGTGCAGGGGCCCAGCTCTTGTTGACCTTCCAAGCGGTGCTTGTGGATCAGGATCCAGACAGAGGTGCTGAGTCCAACCCTTGCAGTGGCTCCTGTGCTGTGCTGCCTTCTGCAGTGGCATTTAAGTAGCTCGTAGTATCAGTTTTATTCCTACCCACATGTACAACTTCTTATTGCTGATAAATTGTGATGCATTCACAGCTCTTTGCCTTTTCCTGGAGCTGGACAAGTGGATCCAGACGACAAGAATTTTCATCCAGAAAGGAGACAGTTACTGAACCCCTGTGGTGGTGCCTCCTCTCAGGCTGCTGGGCAGACCTGCATGGGTGTCTCCTCCCAACCTGGGCTGGCGGTGCCAGTCCCCTCCTGCCTTCCTGGAGAGGAGCTGTTACTGCCTGCACTGAGCAGGACCCCCACAAATGCTGAAGACGTTCTGAACGTGAATGAGCCATTTGAATTTTTTTGGGGGGGGAAATGACAATATTTTTTTTGGTGTGGTGTGGTGTGGTAGGGGTGCTTTGGGCGAGAAGCTAGATGGAGATCTGAGACATGGAGGGCACTGCCCGTAGCAGCTTGTGTAGCAAGTTGTCCAGAGCACCAGGTGGTGCAAGGACCTGGTGCATTTGGAGACAGACAAGGATAGCTCACCCCAGATGGTGCGGTGTGTCCGTACTTTCTGCCATGCACTGAGGAAGACACTTGGTGCCAAGTCCCGCAGCCTGGTGGGAGAAGGACCCTCCAGCAGGGAGGTGGCTGGGAGCCCACTGCTGGCAAAGAGGCTGGCTGCTGAGTACGTGGAGCTTTGTCACTTGTGGGTGGATTGTTGGGCATCAGAGAGGTTTAGACTGGTAGATTGGAGGAAAAAGGGTGTCCCAGCTGCTGTTGGGGAAGGCTGCATTTACGGCACCCATGGAGACCCCTGCCCACCACCAGAGCCCCGGTGAGGGTCTGGGTAGAGCCCAGGCTTTGTGGGATAGAGACACTCCTTGGAGTGACATGGGAAGCAGACAGCAGAAATGGGGTCTGTGAGCAGCCAGGATGGGACACAGGGACTTCTGCTGATGGGCTCCTTCTCAGGGCATGGGTCTGATCGTTCAGAAAGACTTCCTTTCCTCAAGGGCTAGACCTGCACAGCTCCGTGCTGCTCAGCTAGGAGCATGGAAGAGGAGCTCATGGAGTGGTGGATTTTTAATGCAGCCTGTGCAAAGTGATGTCTGGAGGCTTTTCAGTTTGTGTTGTCATTAGGCCTTATATAAAAAAAACCAAACTTGTGCCAGTAACTGGGAGGTGAAAGCTAACAGCTTGTCTCAGCTATTATTATACATGCCAGAAGCAGTAATGATTAAAGGGACTGCACTGTGAGGTAAAGAGATGCCATCCTGGAACCAGATGACTGGGTGATACAATTAAGATAAAGAAATCGCATAGTGTTGGCAATAGGGAAGCAGGAGTGATGAAATGTGTGATTGGGAAGTGTGAGAGCAAGATGAAATTAAAGAAAAATCACAATACGGAGCAGAAAATGAGCAGGACTTGGAACAAGAGATGTAGTTGTTGAGAAGATAAGAAGAGCAGAAATAAATTGAGAGCAAACATGCTTGGAGTAGAAGTGAAGACATACAAAAAAATCTTTCCAAACTCTATTAAAAATAAGTTGCTGTGCTAAAATGAGACCATTGCAGTCTAAAGGAAATGAGGAAATGACAATATTAAACCATTGGCTTCTGTGGTCAGTGCTTGGGGAAGGACAGAGGAAATCCCTTGCAGGCTGAGCTGTGCTGTGGGAGACTTTCTGCAGGGCTCCAAACTGGGCAGTTGTTGCACCTCTCGGGAATGGAGCACGAGGGCTTTGTCAGCAGGGATGATGCAATGATGAACCCTCCAGTAAGGGCTCGGTGGCCACAGATAAGCCTAAGATGAAAGTCTTCTGCAGAAGGGTGTGCAGAGGGGCTGGGGGTGGTGCGTGGGTGGGGGCACAAGGCTGCAGTCCACACACTCACACGAGGAGGAGCCTTCAGCCAGGCGGGATGGGGCACTCCTGAGCTGTTCTGGGCAGGCTGGTGAAGCAGTGGCTGGAGTGTTTGGCTGTGGCCACCTGCTGTGTTACAGGCCTGCAAAAGCTGTGGAGGCCTGACCTGTCCCCCCAGCTAAACATGCCATCAGAGTTCCTGCCTTTGGCTAAAACAGATGGTGAGTGGTGTAGCTATGCAGTTATGCGCCATGAGGAAAGGACTTGCAGTGCCATAGAGTGTCAAAGAGCAGACTGAAAACATCAGAGGGTGCGATGGCACCTGGGGTAGCTGGGAAGGAAGTGCCTGTCCCCTCTGATAGAACCACTCACGTGCGCAGCCCCTCCTCTGGGGCTCCCTTTAGTGCTCCCAGGTGCAGTGGTCCCAACTGGGTGACAGCTCACCGGGAGCAGCAGCACGACTACAGCCAGTGGGACTCTGCAGCACACAGGGGTTGGAGCTGTCACAAGGCCATAGTCAGGGCTGTGCTCAGAAGTAGAGGCAAAACAACCTCAGCACAACATTCCTTCAGCAAAGTCTATCCATGTGTTCGTGCACAGTCTGGGGGAGCTGTGTACAAGAGGAAGAGAAAGGACAAGGCCTCGTGTTGGCTGTTTCTAAATCCTGGGGAAGGCTCCAAGACCTGAGGGTGACAGGGTTGTGTAATCAGGTTAGTAGCACTGAGAACTGTGAAAGGAATTCCGTCCTGCATTGAGTACAGGGTGTCTGTGATGAGCCTCTGGAACCCGTGAGAGCTGACAGGAACATTGACTTCTGCAGCTGGTGGAAGAAGCTGCTGCTGGAAACAGCTCCCGGCAGCAGCTGAGTGCAGACACAGGCTTGCTTCCCTGAGCCACACGGGCACCTCTCACAGATCTTTCATTCAGAGGTTGTGGTTATGGGGCATGATGATATGTTTGCATAGTTAAATCACAAATCCTGTTGGTACAGGGGAGTTACTGGTTGCTGCTGTCCTCCTTTTCTGATGCTTCCAATGGCTCCTCATTTGTGTTGAGAAAGTTCTATTAATATACAGAGTCCTGTGCGGGGAGGAAATTTTATCTAATTGCTAAAAATTAAAACTTTCGATCTTGGTAAATCTCTGAGATGGATGACAAGTGAATTAAGTTCATTTACATTTTCCAGAAACTTGAACTGCAAAACAGTGCTCTGTTCACATGGAAAACAACTGCCAGCTGGTGCCTGGCAGCACTGGGAGCGCTCCTGGAGCAGATCCCCAGCACCTTTGCCTGGGTTCTACAAGGCAGGGAGCAGGTCCCAATGGGGCTCCACATGGGCTGTTTGCAGGGGGTGAGCCCTGGGCTGCTGATCTGTTAAGCCAACGAGATGGAACTTTCTCCATAATGTTAAAATCAGGTTTGGAAGGGAGTGTTTCCAGCCTTGTGGCAGGATTGTGCCCCTGCACTCTCTTGGTCCTGCCAGGCTGGCTGTGCTGCTGCTGCAGCTGCCAAGCCCTGCTCTTCTCCTCTTGCTGACTGCAGAGACACTCTGGGGAGTGAATCTTCTTAAACCTCCAGTTGGTGATTCCAAGAAACATTTTCCCCCGTCATTTTCTCCTTGACCTCCGCAAAGAGTTATGGGGTAGAAGTGAAATTCAAATCAGGCAACTGCTGTATCTGCTCACCCTGCATTTTCCTCCTCTCCAAACTAAAAATGAGGAAGTATGATGACACCTGCACAGATGGATTGAGTCAGGGTGAGGATTTTAAACTTTATTCAATAAAGTATTGGAGCTAACCAGGAAAATATTTTTTTTATCTCTTTAACACATGTGCTCCAAGCTGCTCAGGGCCTCTGAGCCATAGGTCTTCCCTGAGGCTTGCAGGTGTTTGCCATTGCCATTGTGGAGGGAGCGGTGCAGCATCCCAGGCTCCAGTGGGAGCCGGGCGGGCACAGCGACACTGCAGCACTGGGTGCAGCACCCAGGCACCAGCCTGGCCCCAGTCAGCAGAGATGTGTAAGGATGGAATTGTCCCAGGTAGGATGGGGGAAATCTTTCTCTCTTTTAATGATCCCCATCAGCTCCAACAGTTCCTCTCAGTCAATGATGTTTTGTGTAGTGCACAGAAACCAAAACTGCAGGTCCATGTAACTCAATTAACTTCAGATTCATCTGAAAGAATTGCCGCTTGCATATCTGGATCTGAACCTACAGCTTGCCTCTGCTCAGGAAGCTGTTTTCCCTGTGATGGGTCTGGGTATGGGCAGGGCTGGAGGAATCCCAAATCATTATCCTCTGTGTTTTATCCCCATGGAAACTCACAGGCAGGTGACTGCTGTTAATTGCACAACTGCAAACACCCAGGGCTCATCTCTTATTTTTTTCTTAATTAGTTGTGGATTACCACATTTTCTGGCAGTGATTTTTGGGAATCCCCCTTGTCTCCTAGGTGACCACATCTAATTAGTACTTCTTATCAAGCACTCCAAAGCTGGTTTTAAGGACAACAGTAAAGTCTGTCAAGCTGTGAAGAGTAGAAATCCATGGACTCCAATTCAACAATGATGCTTTTAAATTGGAAGTGTGGCAAGGACTTCCACTGCTTTGAGGAGTTTGTTGGGGGAAGAAGTTCTGAGTACAGCATGAGTCCAGCAAAGTCATGTGTCTGAAAAATGATGTGGCACTGGTAGCAGGAGTGATGCAGCCCCTCAGGGTGCCCTCTCCTGGGAAGAAGTGGTGGGGTGCTGGGGCAGCTTGTCGCCTTCATCCCACCTTCCTCCCACCCAACCCTCAACAGCGTTTCCTTTTCTGGCCTTTCTGAGCCTTTCTGCAGGTTTTGTGGCTGCTGTTCTCTGAAATGAGCATTGGGTTTCCCCTCCCAGAATAATGGAATTTAATGGAATTGAATTCCTGCTCGGCTAATTTCTGTGCAGTAAAAATAGCTGCAGTGGTGATGCTTTAATGCATGTCCACTGCCATCTTTGTAAGGGGAAATGTGACTTAGTGGTGACAGAAACAATGAACACGGTGACAATTTTGGTGCTTCAGCTCCACAGAAGTGCTCATGAGTCTGGTTCCTGCTGGAGCAAAAGTCCTGGTGTGATTGCCCAGAGTGAGGATATTCTCCTAGGCTGAAGCCTCATCTGGGCAGGGCCAGCATCTTGCCAGCACCATGTGGTCCCGCTGCAGCTGGAGTATGGCCACGTTTCAGGGGTGCTGAACCCCAGATTGACTGGGAGGGGAGTTGCACAGGGAGGTTGCTGGGTGCTGTTAGCGGATTGTCGCTGCGTGGAGTGTCCTCCATGTCTCCCTCCCACCCTGGGGTCTTCCACAACACTTGGCCATGTGGCACAGGGATAGTGCTGCTTCTGCTTTGTATAGGTGGACATGAGGCAAGTAAATTTATTGGAGAATTGGTTTTTAATATAGGAAATTGGGGGGGGTCTACCAAACCCTGTTGGGGATGAGGGCAGAGCCTGCATGCTTATAAACCTTGTAACTCTGGCCTGAGTAATGTAGGTGAGAGTCTGAGCAGTCCTGGGGGCACAACTGGGATTGGAAAGTGGCCTGCGTCAGCAGGATGTTGGTACAGAAAGTCCACGTTCTGCACAGAAAGGAGAACTAAAAAGCAGGAATACAGTCTTGTGTATTTATATATTTCTGCTTTTGATATATGAAATATCTGGCAAGGCAACATTTTTGCAGGAAAGGATGTGGGTGTGATGGTGCCAAAACCCAAAGCGTTATTTTAGGATACATTAACATGACTGTTGCCTGTATGGGCCTGGGTATAGTTGTTACCCCTGCATGTGATATCAGGGAATAAAAATATTTATCTCCAAAAATAATGAAACACATATTTCTTCTAAGAAAAAATACAGAGAAGCTGGTGAAGCGCTGGAGAAATTTGGGAGAGATGCTGTGACCTAAAATATGTGACTCATTAGAAAGGCTGAAAGAATAGAGTGTTGTTGATCTGAAATGGGACAATCAGAAGGGGGGAAGTGACAGTCTTGAAATACGGAAAAAGTTGTTACACAGAGGACGCCATTTGATTGTCTTCTGTCCTTTATAGGCTTAAATTTCCATTTTTTTGAAAGACCTGGGATACTGTTTTTTGGCAAATGAGGTTACAGATGAGAACAAACAATAATTAGTTTCTCTGAGTCTGCCATGGGAAACACCTGCTCCTTGCAAAGGCATTTGTTACAACATGCAGGGACACTGCAGCTGAGCTGGCTGTGGCTGCTTGGGGCTGGGCTCCAGTGCCAGACACCTTGCTGGGGGTGGCACACACCTGCACGGGGGCCTCGGTAGCCAAAGCTAGAATGAACGTCTTCTGGAGAAGTTTTTGCTTCAGATGACTTTAAAGCTCTTTATGCAATATCCTCATGCTTTTTGTAGTACAGGTATAATTATTTCATTATGCTTTCCTGTGAAGTGTGAAAACTATCTCTGCCAATCCTCTTAAATTAGTTAAATATAATATTCAGTGAGATAGCAGATAGAGAAATGTTAATTGAAACTGGAGAGGTGTTTATAGGGTGATACAGTGTGGCCAACTGTGACTGAAATTAATGTTCAGGGTCCTTGATAGTGATTCATATTCCAGAGTTTATTAAATATTTTAAACAGCAGTCAAAGCTGCGTGGTGTAGTCTGCTACACTTGCAAGAATCCTCTGTGCAGATATGTGGCACTGATGGGTAGCAGGCCAGCCAGAATCTATTTTAACTGAACTGGTTCCCCCTGGGCTGCTCTCAGGATGCCTGTGGGTGGCTCCAGGCCTGTCACACCCCATGTGCCTCCTGGGGCCAGACCACACCCTTCACAACCCATCCCCTCCACACGTGGGCTCTCCATGGGCTCTGTACATACAATTGGAAGCAGAGTTCTTTCCCAGAAAAAGGGTCAGTGCTGCTGGGGATGCCGCACTGGACGGAGGATGCTCCTCATCCCAGTGCCCCCAAACTGCAGTGTGGCCCCCCTGCCCTCTGCCGGGCACCCCTGAACTTGCTCAGGGGCTGCTGAGCTGGGCATGTCAAGTCATAGGAATGGGGTCTGTGACTCGTTAGCAGCTGCTCCTTAGTAACAAAGACCCGAGTCTTCACTTCTGCTTTCCCATACAGCCACAGAGCAAGGGGCTCTGGCTCTGGCTGCAGGGCATGTCATTGCTTGGGGACATGTGAGTCTTCATGGGGAGCAGTGTCCTCCTTGTCGTCTGGCAGGCCAGGGAGGTCCCTCACCCGGGAAGATGTCCAACTTTTTTAGGGTGATTGGTGAGTCTGTAGTTGGAGGACGTCCCTTTCCTTGCACTCAGCTCTGTTGCTCACCTGGAATTGTCCTCGTGGCACTGCCACCAGCCAGCCCTGTTAGCCATCGTCCCCAGCTCCTGCTGCGGCCCCTCCAGGTCGCGTGTGCTGCCTGGCAAAGAGAGGAAATGCAACGTAGCAGCCATGAGTGACAATGACACATCACGGGTGAAGGGCTCAGCACTTCTGCAAATCTTCTGCTTGCCGAAGGCACCAGAAAACATTTGAAACTATTGAATACTGCAGCCAATAAGAGGCTGCAGTAATTTATTGATGTTCCCAGCTTGCTTTATTCCTTTCATCTATCTTTGTGCCTGCCTTGGAAGGCTGAAATAATGAATGTTGCTGTTTTTTTAATGAAGTTAGGTGAGCTGTTCACCTTTTGCTAGGGCCTGAGCTCTTTTTTTAGGGTCCTGACAGTAGTGGAGGTCACAAAGGGACTGTCCTTCGCTTTTCCTGGGTGTGTGGGGTGGTACTGACACGTCTCTGTGGGAGGGAGTGGTGCTGAATGGGGGTGGGCTGACCAGCCTTCCGGTGATTGCTGTGGGAGCTGCTCATCACGGTGGTGCTCTCAGTTTCTGTTATGCGTGTTGCAGAAATCCCTCCCTGTCCTACAAAGCCCAGCAGCTCCTGTATGCCCACCGTCTGCAGGAGCTGGGCTTTTCCACTCTGAAATATTGAAGATGTTCAGGCTCTGTGTGTCTTTTCCTCTTTACCACGAGACTTTGGGCTCAGATCTCATTGCCTTTGCAGTTAGGGCCATGCAGACTTGTGCTTCCAGCAAATGCCATTTCACAGAGCTCCTGAACCCAATGAAATGATTCTGCATAATCCCATCAGCAGTTTGTTAAACCATCAGCATATCCCATCACTGTGGAGAGAGCCAGTGTCCACTGGAGGAGAGAGTGCCGAAGGAGAAATCAGTTTCCCATAGAGCACCATCCCTGCTGAGGCTGAGCGAGCTCTGCCTGATCAATGCCTGCTGTGAACTCCTCGCTGGCCGGAGCTGCCGGGCCATGGAAACTCCCTGCTGTTTGTGCTGGTTTTCCTCCTTTAGAGTGGATGCTGCTATGCCTCGTGCCCTGCATGATCTGTTTGGTCTCTGTTACATCTCTGGGGAAGTATTTGCTTCCCAGGCTGCAGACTGTCCTGCTTGGGCTATGCCTGGTTCATTTGCTTAAAAATATTGGAATGAGTTATCCTTGTCGTGCCGGTAAATCAGGAGGTCCACAGTGGAAAGAGGGAGCATGAGCTTAGTGTGCCAGGGATTCCTGTCCTTCCAAATTCCCACACACAGGTTGAATGTTTGCCTTCTTGGGGAATGTCCATAACCCTGGATCTTTGACTGGCATCGTTTTTTCTTTCATGAAGCATTTACATTATCTGAATTTGAATTATTTTGCTACTAATATTACAAGAGTTAGCACTGACAAAAGGAGTCATCAGTGATCCTCAAATTCCAAAGCACTTGTCACTCACTAGAATATATACAGATTAGCTAACAATAGTCCTCAGAAATCAGTAACTATTTTCAGTGTTTCTTCTGAACTTGCAAATACTAATGCCAGTTGCTGCCTGGTCCCAAGAGTGCCAGGAACAAAAGGAATGTCTCCACTGCTGTCCTAGACAGAGTGAATGGGGAGTCTCCCCCAAGTTTATTGTGAAGACAGCTGTCTATAAGAAGCAGACAAGGCAGACTAGTGAAAATGTAGCTTTGCAAATTTGTGCAAATGAGGTCCACTGATTATTTCGTGGCAGACAATGGGAGTCATTTAAACTACTTTCAGGAGAAGTCTTAGTCTGGATCTGAGTGCTGCCTCATGAATCAAGGTCAGCTGGCGTAAGCTGTGCAAATGTTCCAAGCCTCTGGAGTTTAGGAAGGAATTTAGGAGGCTTTGAAGTGTTCTTGATCTTCAGAAGGACATCTGCAGCTAATGGTCTGTACCAGCATGCCAAGAGCTGTGAGGTTACATCGCTGCTGTCTTGAGCCTGCTCAGTCCCAGTAGGTTTCCAGGGCCCTTAAATACAAGTTCAGAGACACGCAAGTTGTAAAAAATGCACTCCCAGGCCAACAGCTGATAATCTGCCGCTGGTTAAGTGAGGTGTAAAATGTCATACTGGGGCTTTAACTATGGTGTTTGACTGCCCGATGAAGTATGGCACACAGTGTTACAAGGATTTCAATGAAAAGGGGAGTGAGCAGAGACTCCAGGCTCTTCGCTGTGCGACTCAGGGTTTATCTTGTAATTGTATCTGACTAGACAAATATCTGCTTATTAGATATGCAAAGTAGCACAGTAGTTGCACAGATTGTTTTAGTTCCAACCCTAATAAGCAGGAAAAAAAAAGCTTTGCTGTGAATTTAGAATTGATATTGGTTTTGAGGAACAACTTTTTCATCTGCCTCCCTTCTCGCATTATCATGCCAGGAAGTTCTGTGCTAATGAATGGCTACAAAGAAATGCGAGTCCTTCAGATGAAACACCCACAGGAGCACAGCTCAGGGTGCAGTCACCTCTCTAAGGATGCTGTGTGATGCCAGTCAGGACCTGAAGGCTTTGCTGTGCTGGGTTCAGCTCAGATCTGGAGCTGTGATCATCTGCAGGGGATGGGGGAAGGTTCTACCTTCAGTCCTGGAAGTTGTGGGCCTAGCACCTAATGGAGCCACACCGACATCCTGGACACGGTATCTGGGACATGCATGCATCTACATGGCAGAAACACCATCACAGCATCAGGACAGGAGGAGAAGCCTCTGATATGACACAATTCACCCTCCAGGTCCCTGTCTGCAGTACACCTCTGCTGCTAAAGCAGTTGCTGGAGCTGGTCCATGTCCCCATGGTCTCCCTCCATCCACGCAGCCGGCAGCTGCCTGTTCCTCAGGCAGGACTCACCTGCAAACCCCCCTCTCTCTGCAGCTCAGAAGTGAAACAGAAGGTTAGAAGGTTTGAAAGCCAGGCTGGGATCTGTCTCGCTCTGTCCTGGAGGTGGTGGAGACCATGCCCAGCTCTGGCCGAGGCAAGAGCAGATTCCTTTGTGACGGACTCAGCAGATCTCCTGAGCAGAATGGGAGATGTTTTTGCGTGGCAGCCCTGTCAAGGCTATGGCCACCATGTTCTATAGGGTAGCTCTGGTGAGATGCCACAGCATGGTGGGACATGCTGGGTACCAAGGACAGGGATGTGCTGTGACAGAGAAGACTTTTCAACCTCCCCAATTCTAAAGTGGTCCTTTATTAACTAATAAGACTGGTAAAAATGTGCAGAGTCACAGCCTATGACAGAAAGACAAATTGGACAACTAATAGGTTATGTGAGTGGCAAGTTTTGGTGACAAGCTGACAGCATGACACAGCAGAGTTGGAGGAAACAGATTACTGGTGGTTCCTGAAAGGCCACATTGTCAGTGTCTCTGTCAGTAGGAGAGCAGCTGTTGCTCACTGCCAGATGGGAATGACAGGGGGTTTCGCTACCTCAGGTGGTGATGACAGGCTCTCACCTGCTCCAGGCACTCCTGGAAATGGCAAAACTTCTTGGTGACATTTCCAAAGAGCTGCTCTTGGGTCAGAGCTGTGGCGGGTGCCCCTGTGCTGGATAGGGAGGGGCCTTCTGCTGCACCCCAGGCATGTGCTTGCCACTGGCACAGACAGGCAAGCCCAGGCAGCTCTGTCTTTGCCACAGTTCTCTGGGTTAGGGCAAGAGAAATCAGCTGTGTGTCCTCACAGCAGAGGTCTCATGGCAGTGGCAGAACCCATAGGCTGGATCCTCCTCTGTGCCACCGAGGCACCATGGCCTGTCTCTGTCTCTTCACTGCTTGAGCACCATGGGACCATCACCAGGGCTCAAAGAGCTGGGACCTCCCAGAGCTAGAACAAACCTTTGAGCCATCTTTGTTCTCCCAGGCAGAGCTCCCTGACTTCCTTTGAGTTTGCATGTTGTGAGTGAGGACAATCTCTGTTCATGGCACCATCAGAATGGAAATGGAATTTGCAGGGTGTGTGGCCAGGAGTGATCTGGCTGGGTGTGAGAGCTCTGAGAAATCTCTAGACTCTAATTTTTTGTCAAATGGTCACTGGAGGGTTAATGTAATTTTGGTTTTAATTACATTGCTGGAGGGCACACTTACCCAAGGGAAAAGACATAATTACCAAGACATTTTATTAAGATATTATTTTATTTTATTGATGTGTCACAAGCAAAGGCACAGGAATGTTCAAATCAATATATACTTACATCAATGTTTAATCTACTTTCAGCATTTTTGCCTGTTCTATTTATGCAGTTACTAGTTGATAAATTAAATTCCTGGAAATATGTGGAACATTAATGAATTTTCAGCAAATTCACGCCCTGTGTATTTGTTCCAGTGGGAAACCGGAACATGAACATATTTCATCTTCTTTCAGCAGAATTTTATGACCCCTCTGCCTTGCCACTCACCTTACCAGGTCATATGTAGTCCTTTTTTTCCTCCATCATCTTCACCAGAGCAGGATTCAGACCTCACAGATCGGGCCCCTTTGCCTGGAGGGCAGACTCCAGTGGGGCAAGGTGCTGTCCTGGCCCAGCCCCGGGGCAGACTGGGGTTATGCTGTGCCAGGCAGGGGCTCTGCACCCTCTCTCAGCAATGCTTTGCAGAACCAGTTCTGGGTTTTCTGTGGAGCACCTGGGGTTGCTCAATGAAAATGGCAGAGAGGCATTTATAGGATGCAAGTGTGCAACTCCATTTGTTACTCATTCCAGGATGCAAAATCTACTTAGATCCAATAGGAAAACCCCAGCCAGCCTAGGGGGCTGTTGCACAGGACCAGCTCCTGAGTGTCCCATGGTGGTGTCACCAAAACAAGAGTGATGAGAGCACGAAGCCAGGCAGCCTGTCAGTGACAGAGAAGCAGGATGGGATTCAGAAAGAAAATGGAGCTCCTGGAGAGCTCACGGACCAGGACTGAATCCTGCTTGCTGTGCTATGATGCTGGGCTGATACTTTCAGATACAGATAAATTTAAGTTCAAGATGGATTACAGTGAAGTGTTAAGAGTGTATTTTCATCCCATGTTTGCAGCTGGGAGAAGAGTAAAAATAACATGAGTGGTCAGAGTTGCATAGGCCAGGAGGGAAATGCATGCCTTCATCCCCATGACATTTCAGATCCTTTTCTCTAGCTTTAATTTTTTTTTTCTGCTTGGAAAGTCTGCCTTGCCTTCTCCAGGGCCAAAGTGCAGGTTATGGACAGCCAGCCCAAAGACAGGCCTCACCATGTGCTGGTTCTGTCTTTCCTCTCCTTGCATGGGCAGTTGCCTTTCCATCTCTCCACTCTTCAGGCTCCTGGTTTTCCTGGGGCTGTGCTGCACCCGTACATGGTACCTCTCACAGTATACCCTTTGCACTACTCCACTTGCTGCCATTTGCATCCAGCTGCCTGTGGGTGAGAAATCTGTGATGGGATCTCTGATCCAGCCAGCTGCTGAATTACCCTGACTCCAGACGATTTGTCACCAGTGGAAGGATTGATGTTGGGAAGCACTTTTCAAGATGCCTTTTATCTTCCCACGTGCACAGTGCTGCAGCACAGTTCCTCTGTTGTCTTCATCTATCAGCTGCCCCAAGTCCATATATTATCTTCTGGTTTGGCTACTCCCAAGACACACAGGTAACACTTGCAGTGACTGGTTTTGTCTTCCTCCTGCACGGATGGGGGGTGCCCCCAGGGCTGGTTTTCATTAATGCCTCCCAGACGCTGCCTCGTCTGGTCAGTTTTGCAGGAATCCTGGCATGGCCCTTCCCTGCTTCCCTGCAGAATTGAGCCATCTTTTTTCCCAGGCAGTAGCTGCCATCTGCACCAGAAGGTTAATTTGTTCCTCTTCCCCATAAGTGCATTTATCACATGGAAGTGGCTGTTGTGGAAAATATTGATCAAACACCGGCTGTTCCCTGGCTGGACTGAAACGGAGCATTTCAGCTACTCAATTGCTCAGGATTTCACTTTGTGTGCGGCAGCTCTGGAGTGTGTGTTTGCACAGGTGTGTGTGTGTGTGCATGTGTGCTCACGTGTGTGTGTGCAGGTGAGTGCACACGTGTGTGTGTGCAGGTGAGTGCATGCATGTGTGCACACCTGTGTGTGTACAGGTGAGTGCACACGTGTGTGTGTGCAGGTGAGTGCATGCATGTGTGCACACCTGTGTGTGTACAGGTGAGTGCACACGTGTGTGTGTGCAGATGTGTGCACGCATGTGTGCATGTGTGTGTGTGCACACGTGTGCACACGTGGGGCAGAGGGGCAGTGCACAGTGGCTGCTGCTGGCTGTTTCACCCTCCAACTCTCCAGGGTGGTGGCAGCACTGGTGGAGCCCCATGAGTGGCCAGGAGGAGGGAGGGAGGGATGGCTTGACAAATGTGCGTGTGGAGAGGAAGCGGTGTCCATGTCTGAGAGCAGAGGGCTGGGGGTTCTGTAACTTGGTAGTACTCCCACACACACTCAGAGCTGTGCATTCCCACAGGTGTTTGGATGTGACCTGGCCAACGGGAATGCTCTACCTTAGTCTGCTTGAGAGCCAAACTCAGCCCTTGGCTACTGCTTTGTGCCTGTGGCAGTCCTGGGCTGTTGGACTCTCCCAGCTCTCGCTCTGCCCCAGCACTGCTGCAGACCCCTGTCCTAGTCTGAGCTCCAGCGCTTGTGTCTCCGTTAAAAAACAATACAATAACAACAGTGCCTGGTGGCAGCTGCACAAATCTGGGCTGTTTTGACAGCACCTTATTTCAGCCCAGTGCTCCCGAAGGCTTGTGGGAATGTTTCCTGCAGCAGCTCACAGTGGCAGAGCCATGGCATAGGAGAACGTACAAGCCACACCATGAATGATCACAGCTGTTTTAGTGCCAGGATCTGTCCCTGGCCCAAGCAGTTGGTCAGTGAATGCCATCACTGAGTGCTTTTTGGGCATTAATTTACCAAGGAAATAAGACCTGGGGACCTGAGCCCTTAGGCACCTTTGGCAGTGTGCCAGTGGTCCCAGCCCCATGCTGGCTGTGGCTTGTCTGTGCAGTGGGCTGTGTCCAGGTAGAGGTGGCACTGGGCTCCTAATTCCCATCCTGTCACAAAGAGTCAAGGGCATTTGGACAAGGGCTGGGGCCATGGCAGAAATAACAAAGGGCATCTAGCCGTGGTGAGCTTGTCCATTGGGCTCTCCACCTGTGTCCTGGTGTGCAGAGCAGCTGAGGAGACACCAGGAGAGGCAGGAGCAGGGTTTTTTAGGAAGGCTGAGCCTGGTGCAGAGCTCTGGCCTGGCATAGAAGAGACAGGCAAGGGACCACTCTGACACTGTGAGTCGCAGGTGAAGGGAGCCCATGTGCTGTACAGTGGGTGCTGCTTGTGCCAGAGTAGGAGCATGAGGAGAACAACTGCCTATACCCTGGCATGTGCCCAGGACACTGCCAGCTGGTGCATGATGTTCACCTCTACCTGGAGCAGGGTCAGCCCTTTTGGCTGCTATCTGCCCTTTAAAAACGAGCAGAGAGGCACCCAGAGGAGTCCTCAGCAAGAAGAAAGAGCAGCACTTCTAGGAAGACAAAGCCACTTGGCTTCAGATGCCACCTGCTAGCAGGCAATCAAGAATGGGTGGTGCATGCATGTGTGGAAGCAAAGGGCAGCTCTGGGATGGTGACTGCTGTGCTCGGGGTTCTCCATACCAGCCGGGAGCTGATGCTGGCAGCCCCAGGCAACTCAGGCCTGCTCATTTTCTGCACAATCTGGCACATTGTCCAATACAGCTTCACTAGAAAAGCTGTACTCTGCCAGTATATTAAAATTTAATTAGGCAGTAAATGCTTCCTGCTTCCAAGGCCCGAGGCTGAAGAAAGCCAGAATGTCTTTGGGTTTCTTAATGGGACAACTGTCCCCTCCAATAGGCTGTAAATGGTGTTTGTGACATTGGGCAAAGCCTGCCTTCTGCTTTAGAGTTGTGCATTTGCTGACCTGCTGGTGCATCCCTGCATCCCTCTGAGTGCTCCCACGGGTGTTGGCGTGCTGGCTGGGTGAGGCAGAGGGAGGCAGCTGAGCCTTACCTCTCCCATGGGTCGCGGGGAGACACTGTGGGTGATGTGGAGGAGCTCACAGCAGCACCAGCTCCAGGAGCTTTTATCCCAGCTCCTCTTTGGAGGGTTTCTGAAGGCTCAGAGCCAGGACCAGGGCAGCAAACCCCTCCTCCCCAAGGCAGCACCCCTCCTTGCTGGCACAATGCTGCTCTGCCCTGAGCTCTTGCTGCGAGAGCCCTGGGTGAATGTTAATATTAAAGTTTGCTATTACTTCAATAATTACTTCTTCACTCTCTGCACTGTGCAGGAACTCATGGCTTCAGCAGGCATGGATTTTCTGTCCTGGACACTGTGTCCTCTTCCCACACTAAATTAGATACCGTCCCTTCCTTAGAAAGCCCGAACTCTAAAATAAATTATAAGGCAAAATAAGGGTCTCCTGTGCTGTGGACAGCCCAGTTCTGCCAGAGTCACAGCCCAGCTCTGCTGAAGTCATGGCCGTGGCTGCCTTGTACTGCAGCTTGGACAGAAAGTTTCACCACTGGGCACCCTCTGAGAGTCCAGCCCTGCTGCTGAGCCTCCTCACCTGGAGAGTTGTTTGTACATTATAAGTATTGATTCTGAAAACGCAGCTTGTTCTTGTAATTTAAAGAAAGCAAGAGAGTCTTAAGCACTGAGAAAGCTCACAGTTATTTAAAACCCTTTCAGCTTAAAGCATGAAAAAAATAAAGCATTTTTTACATGTCTTGGTGTCCCTTTGAGTGAAGAAAAGGGAGAATTCTGCAAGGTCTTTCCATGAGAACCCAAGAGATGTATATATTGCAGGAAACTCATTAAAACATTTCCAGTATCAAAGGGCCATTCTTAATCCGTGGTGAACTGCTGCTTCAAACAACAGCTCCAGCCTCTCAGCTGGTGTGTTTGCTCCTGGGACGGCTGCTGCCCATTTCCATGCTTGTTCTCCTGCCCCTCCGTGGGGCAGCACGTCATCCACATCATTCACACCTCCATCTGGAACGCATGAAAAATCTCAGGAATGGATGTTGAGCAAAAGGCAGATTGTGAGCAGTGAGGGAGCTGCTGCCATGGGCTGCAGGGGCACTGTGGGCTGCGCGTGTCACGGGTGTCCCGGCAGCTCTCCATGCGTGTCCTGGAACCTCTGTGCAGGACATGCCTGCTGCTGCTGCGAGGTGTCTGTCTGTCTGTCTGCCCACACCACTGGCACAAGTCCAAGATGGGAGACAGCACATGCCAGGTTGGCAGCTGGAAAATTGACACTACTTTCTTCTTTCATTGTAATGCAAAAAATAATTTGACCTTGGGGTCTGTGGTGGCTTGGGAAGCTCCACAGTGAGCAGACCTCAGAGGCAAGTGCTGCTCTTCACTCTGGCACAGGCAGGAGCAGTGTGAAGCAGCTGCACTCCCTGGACAATGGGATCTCCTCAGAAGTCTTCATCCATTTTTGAATCTGGTGCCCATGAACAGCATGTGGAAAAAGCTGTGATTGCTCTCCTTAGCTTTGGCTAATCCTGGGCTCCTGAGGCCATACAGGTTGCTGCTGGATCTCACTTCTCCTATCTGTTCCCAAAACTTCAAAAAGAGCCTCCCTGAGCTTTTGCTCTCAATGTGAGACACTTGTCACTTTATGAAATGTCTTCGTTATTTTAAAATTAGATTTTTGAGAGAAGCAGTTGTTATTTATAGATTTTGGTCTGCTATTGAAGCACTTATCACTGTCATACCCCAGAGCCTCTAGCTAATGCCTGTTGATGGCCACTCTGGAGATGTAGCTGGACAGTGAGAACCATCACCTGTGCCCCCCACCACAGGGCTGCAGCCGCCACTGGGGCAGGTACGTGTCACCTTGGGTTCAAAGCTGCTCGCTGGGAGACAGAAATGCAGCCAGTGGTACCTCCACTGGGGCTGGTTGTCCCAGAGACGTCACTGCCACAGTGGTGGTGGACCACTGCTGTGACATGGCCCAGGACACCCGAGCAGAGCATTGTGGTGGGCGCAGGGCACTGGCTCTAGGAGTGCCACTGGGTGGGTGGTCGTGCTGGTGATGACCTGTGTGCTGTGTCAGCACCTGGTGCCCAGAGCGGGTTCAATCACCGGCAGGATGCGGAGCCACCATGGGTGTAGCCCAGGGCTGAGCTGGTGCCAGGGAGGGTGCAGAGTGCTATGCTTGGGCAGCTGTTTTTCATCCAGGGACAATCAATTCTCCTCGTGAAACAGCCTATTAGTCACTGACTCTGCTGACTGCTCTCCGAAATCCACTGCTGGGAGGGCAGCTTGCAGGGGCTTCACTGCTGCTGTGCCTCTTTGGAGCAGGAGCCTTTACCTGCATCTCACGGCCAAGTCTCCCTGGGGAATCCTGTCTGCTCACCTCAGCCCCACGTGAAGTGTTAACCTATAGGGAGCAATAAGCATCCACTGGCTATTATTTTCCATTTGCATAGTTGGCTCAGACAGCAGTTTGCAGCAGGGTTTGATATGCCTATATTGATTTTCTTTATAGATTAGAGCAATTCAAGCAGTTATAAGGTTAATTTCAGATGATTAACTTCACCATATTGTAATATTTGATTTAGATTGGCTTTCAAACACTTACCACTTATTGATTTTCAATATCACACTTCTAGCACTACAGCCAAATGTCATTTAAATAAAAGGTTGACAGAGTAGAAAATATTCACAGCAGCCCTGAAAATTCTACCATATGCCAGCCTGGACCGACCCCGACCTTTCAGGGAGAGGAGTGGGGTGCAGGGCAGCACACACACCTCCAAACCTGGCTTTGGCTGAACTCGTGCTGGGCTGACATGGCCCTCAGCGAGGGTGGCTCTGGCCTTGCAGGGTCCTCCCTGCCATGGTCACCCTTCATCGCTGAGGGGCTGGTCCAGAATAAGCTGTCGCTGCCCAGTGCAGTCACTGCTACATCCCCATCACAGGGGCCATGGGGCTGGTGCCACTGCTATTGGCAGGGTTGTTGCTGGTTTTTTTGTGACATTAAAACTCCTTGATAAAAATCAACCATGAAATTGTGGGATATGAGAAGTTTGACCTGCCAATTCCTCTTCCTGGCTTCAGATAATCCGCCCCCCCCGCCCCCATCCTGGGGGACATGCCAGAGTCTTCTGGCATAAGCTGGATATCAGGATTTTATTTACATCAGCTGGAAGTGGCTGGGGATTTGGAGACTGTAGGAAAATTACATGTATGTGATTTCATAGGGAGCTTCCTCCTAAAATATGCAGATGAACACCTTTCCTTGTCAAGAGATTCTCACTCCCTCACAAAGTGCCAGCCCAAGGGAAGGTCACAGAGTTCGTGGTTCTGATAAAGCTCTGGAGGTGTGGGATATGAACAGGAAGGACCTGTGCCCAGCACCCCCTTTGACAGACACTTCTGCTGGTTGTATTGGCCGCAGGGCTTCTGGGGGCCAGTCCCCTGTCTCAGCATGAGCAGGTGCCAGCTGTCACCCTGTGGGGCCATGCTTTGCCTGGGAGCAGCAGCCTCTGGAGAATCATCAGTTTTTGGTGATAATCTCATGATCTAACGATCCTACAATTTTACAGTAGCAGTACCCACTTTACCCACCAGTGCCATGTGGATCTGGGATCCCACTAGCCAGCAGTCTCCCTGCAGGAGCTCACCCTCTCACAGGAGGTTGCCCCTTTTGCCATGGCTGCCTCCTTCATCCTCCTCATTTACAAGTCTCCCTGTCAAACAAATGGGCATTTTGATGAGAAAACTCATGCTTGTGTGTTTGAGGATCTTCATTGTCCTATCCTTGCTGGGTTATGTTCTTGCTCTAAGGGAAAGGGTGGGAAGGGAACACTGAAACTGTCCTGGATGACACTTCTCACTCTGTTGTCATGTACGGGAAAGGCTCTGTGATTCCTCACTGTTGAGTGTGATGTAGTACCCTTTATTACCCTTGAAACATACAGTAAAAGTAACAGAAACCAAACGATTTAAATTATTGGAGGCAAGTGTTGAGTGTTTATATTCAATTGTTCTGAGCTAAAATGCACAAAGAAAAAAAAATCACCAAAAATATGCTGCTTCTTTCTTGTTTTACCTTTCAGAATGGGCAATATGTGCACATTTCAGAGCAGGTTATACTAATGTTTGTGAACATGGATGGTCCAAGCCCACTAAGAGCCGCACAGAGCAGCACAGAGGGTGTGGGAGGGACAGAGGCACTGGGAAGGCAGAGCACGTGCAGGGAGCTGTTTGCTTTTTTAATGGCTCGCGTCTCCTCCTCTCTCACACGCTTTTATTTTCAGGGGCTATTTTCTTCCCCACATTTTGGTGATGTGCTGAATACAGATGAGACTCAGTGTATACAGAGCTATTAGACTGACACACACTCATTTTGTGGATTTGGAAAAAAAATAACCCCCTGCTCAGGTTAACCCCTGGCACAGTCAGAAAATGACATGAGCACCTGGCTGGTGACAGTCCCCTCACTGCCTGAAATCTTGGGGCCACTCGCGAGTGCCCCGTGCAGGGACGTGCCCGCACAGGGGTCAGTGTCCTCACTGACCAGGTGGGTGCTGGGCCTGGGGCTGTGCCCTGGGGCTGCTTTCATCCCTGGCCCTGGAAACCTTCTGGAATCTGCCTTGTCTGGAGCACCTGAGTCCCACAGTTTGTGTTCAGGCCACTGCTCTCTGTGCCTGTGCCTCCTAAGGTGCAGGGTTATTGCTTCCCATGAATTTCAGGGATTCTTTAGAGGGCCCAGCTGGCCACAGTTTTTCAGGCAGGGTTGATAAAATACTTATTTATCAGATGAATTGTCTGATTAATTTTGTCATTTCAAATGATTTATTTATAAGTCATCTGCAATAACAAATATTTATATTGCTTCCTGCCCAGCCATTATTTGCCCTTTTTGATGATAAATCCCAATACACTTGCAGCAGCTGATGCTGATGGACTAAACTTGGGAACAATAATCCAAGCAGGTGAAAGAGCACTCTGTAATCCCCTCGCAGGCTGCAGAACATGTGTATTATCTTCAGCTCTTTCCCACAATTCTTCCACATACACTTTTTGACAAAAGGAGACTGTACAGACCCCATGAAGGTCAAAGCTATTAAAAATCTTTTCAGTGAGCAGTGCTGCAGATCTCCAAACCCTCACAGCTCTCCAGGGTAAGTCTGAACTTGCATTTTTCACCTCTAGCTGTTCTAGTCCTGTCCAGCACCTATCGAAAGAAACCTGTGTGGAAAATCACTTCCTGAAGCCCCTGGGTTCATCAGACCAGGCTGACGGTGCAGCCGTTGTCTTGTCCGTGTTGAACCTAGGGAGAGAAATGCATCTGTTCAAGTAATTCATGTCACTGGAAAAATACAGGACATATGAGATGTGAGGCATTTTAAAATACAAAGGAACATTTGTTCAGTATTTTTTGGGGTATCTGTTGAATCTGTACCCCTAAAGAAAATCATGTGGCTTAAATAGACCTTGCAGTCTCTGCTCCAAGACCGCCTGTTGTGTAACAGGATTTTGTTGCTCGCTGTCTTTACTGGCTTCCACCTCACTGTGAGATGCCTCAGAAGCTTCCTCCAGGCACTTCTGGATTTGAATTATGTAAATAGTGGTGTCATCTGTGTGCTGGGCTGAGTTCTCTGCCTACCATCTCACTTGTGTGTTAAATGAAAGCAGCTCCTATACAGGCCAGGAAACACTGTAGAGCCTTTGTCCTGCAGACTTCTGTAATTTATATCTGCTCCCTGTCCCTGCTCTTCAGTCCCAGCTGGGAGGGTCTGTAGGGACACTGCAGAACTCACTGCATATGGCCAATAGTGTCACCCTCACGCTGATGACATTTCTGAGAGATGATGCGAGGATGACATTGCCTGCAGCCTCTCAGTCTGCACCAATTAAACAGAGAAATTAAACAATGTCTGAGTCAATTAAAAAGAGAAATTAAACAATGTGACAAACGGGAGACAATGGAGACAAAGCTGCCTGCTAGAGCACATGTAAGGAAGAACACCTAGCACAGCAGCCCTGTGTACAGCAGCCCTGTGTGCAGCAGCCCTGTGTACAGCAGCCCTGTGTGCAGCAGCCCTGTGTGCAGCAGCCCATGTCAGTGTGGCAGTGCCTTTCCCGGGTCTCTGCAATCACCTCACTGGTGAGTGGGCCCTGTCTCATGGGGAAGCTGGCACCTGGGAGCCAGAGCCCACTTCTCAGAAGACATCTTCTCCTTGGTCTGACCTCTCCTCCTGGCATCTTCTCTCCTGTGCCAGCAGCAGAGTCCAGCAAATCCCCTTCCTCTGGGCACTTGGGCAGATGTTTTCTGGCCTCAGGGACTGGGTGCTTGGTGAGGAGCACAGGGACTACGAAGGACTCGTGGAGCCTGCTCTGGAAGGGCAGCCTCCCTCGGACTCAGCGTAGTGCATCATCTTGTCCTGGAGCTCAGCAGTGAGACAGAGGAGCTCTGCAGTTGGAGGCACTGTCTGTGGTCACAAACATGGCATCCAGCTTAATGTGTGCCAGGAAAAAATTCCTAATTCCTCCAGGGAGCTCATATGTTCGGGAGAGCTACAGCATTGCTCTCTGAAAGATAACAGTCCACGGGATTCATCACTGCTGCCCTCAGCGTGGTTGCACAGGGGAAAAGCTGTCTACAGGCAGGAGAAGCCCCTTCTGGGGGCTTGCAAGGATCAGCCCTCAACACCTTGGGAAATGTCACAGGTGCACTAAGTCCTCAGACACTGTCACCACACCTGCCTGCACAGCTCAGACCAGCAACGCTGCAGCTCCTAATGGGCGAGTGATAGGTGGGGGGCAACCACCACCCAGAGTCCCTGGCAGAGGCTGTGCAAGTAGCTGGACTCCTGTTCCTGGCTCTCCTTGCACTCCTGGATCTGCTGGAGGGACCTTTGGGTCTTGGAGCCACACAGTCAGCAGGACTCCTCACCTTGCTGCAGCACAGCCCAAGGTGTGGATAGTGTTGACTGTGACAGCTGCAGAGAGGCGTCCTGCACCCTTAGAGAGGCAAAGTCAATGGACAGACTATGATGTCTCCCCTCTGCCCAGGCTGGAAGCAATGCGGCTTTCTTGGGGTTTTTCCTACAGTCTGTTGAGTGACTTTTCTCTTACAGAGCTGTTAAAAGAAGCAACTAAGCCAGACTCTGTCTTTGCTGTATCTAATTGCCACTTTCAGCTGTAAGTAAGGTGATCTACTAATCATTTTGATCTCTGTTCAGTTCTTTGATCTCGCTGTTGTTCTCAGGTGCATATAGTGACAGCACAATTAATTAACTGCAGGCTGGTAATTGCGCAGATGCAGCATGCTCTAGTTCACATTTGGAGTTTTACTAGTTGAGTTGCCAGGGTTTGTCATCAATTCTGGCAAACAAGAGTGATCTGAAATACCATTCCTTGACCTTTTCAACATCCCTAAGTCCACAGGCAGAGCGCACGTGCCGGGGAGGAGCACCAGCCTCCTGCCTGGGAGGCACTTGGCACCTGGAGCTGATGGGAGCAAGGTGCCCAGCTGCGGATCGGCAGCTCCTCAGGCTGTTGGATTATTTATTGGTGAGTGCTATGTGAAGCTCACCATCTACCCTGCAGAGAGAGGAGAGAGCAGGAGAGCACTTCAGGGAGTAATCCAGAGACCTTTGCTAGCATTAACTGTTCTGTATCCTTCAGTCTGAAAGGGAATTAATTAAACCTTGTGTCACAGGGTTTTGATCCATCCCTGCTGCAGGACAAGCTGAGCCCCAGAAGCGGAGCAGGATGTTCTCTACTGGATGCAATGCTCTGAAATGTCTGGCAAGAAAGTAAAGCAGATGCATCAAAAACATGATTTGTTTGTGCTACTCCCTTGGCTTATGCTTTCCATCCCAAAGAGGCGACATCACTTTCCTGACTCAGTGCCATGGGGCTGGCGTGACTGGCACTGCAGGCAGGGATCAACGTGGTACCTGTGGGTGAGGGGGTCATGTTGCGGGAAAGGGCAGGAGAAGCCATTACTAACACTGGTGGCTGAGGGACCTGTGAGGGGAAGCTGCAGTCCTCTGGGCCAGGCATGCACCTGTTGGAGCCAGCTTTGCTGCCATCCATGCTCTGGCAGGGCTTGCTCAGTTTTGACAAGCTCATGCTCCTAGCCATCAAACCTCTGCCAGGAGAGCCAGTGGACAAAAAGAGCCTTGTCTGTGTATTCTGCTCCCTTAGAGCACGGCAAATATTTCAGTATCTATTGAAGAATATTTGCATTTTTATGGATAAATTCAAGAAAAAAGGCACCACACAATCCCAATTTGCATCCCTTATTTCCATAGAAACTACAGGAGCCTTGATTGCTTTCATGTGCTTTTGATGAAAATTGAGTGGGGTATCTTTATCCTGCCATAAGGTGGGAAGAAAAATTGGCATTCGAAATAATATCTAATGGTTCAAAGGATACTTTTGCAAAACAACTTGCTGTGATTTATTAAATAACTTGGTGTTTTTCAAATAACTAGAAAAAAACTTCCCAGAAAACTTGTTGCAAGCATTCGCTAAACTGCCTCAGATTGACATCTGTGGTATGGAACGAGGGTTGTGTACAGAGATGTGGCTGTGGTTGGTGAAATTGAGGGTGTTCAGGTCCTAATCAAAGTTCAGATCCTAGCAGGAAGCAGTAAAGAATTGGGATATTGTAATTTATACAAGTGCTTTTAAACTGTAGGGGAAAAAAACCCGTTAGTAACCAGCGTGCCAGCAGGAGCGGTCGGGGATCCCAGGGCGGCGTGGGGCTCTTTGGGGCAGGATGTGGCCCGCTCTGCCCTCCCCTGCCTGCTCTGCCGGCCCACCGGGCCGGGGGTGGTGGGAGCGGGGGGCTCAGTCTGGTGACCGTGTCCTGCCCAGGAGCTGCTGGGCGTGCTGCCGTGCCGATGGTGCCCGTCCCATGAAGGCGGTGAGCGGCTGCCTGGCAGAGGCTGTCTCGTGGAGCAGGTGGGATGTGCTGTGCCTGCACTGCTCAGCCTGACACGAGGCCATTTATATTTGATGGTGTTTGGATGAATTATGCACATAGCCACTAAGAGAAATTTAATGATGGGTTTCGTCTTATTTTTTATAGATTTCAGCCTTTGAATTAAGCACCAGTTCACTCAGTGCTACAGGGGATAAAAGGGAATATTCCAGTCCCTGTGTCCACCACAGCTGCTCTGCCAAGCAAAGTTAACAAGTAAACAGTAATCGCCCGCAATTAGTGCCCATTATGTGCTCTCTTCACCTGAGATCACACAGCAAAGCCCGAGTGTGGTGTCGCAGGAGGAGCCGATTGGCAAGGAGCTGTCAGGAAGAAATAACAGCAGAGGCCTGTCAAATGCTGGCTCTGTGAGAGACCTAAATCCTCTCCCGATGGCCCCTCGGTGCAGCGTAGAAGAGCTACTTCTGTGTAATTATAAATTGTCCGCAGGGTTTATCTGAGCGGTTCAGGGTTGACATTACAATAATAGGGTGGGTGAGCTTTATTTAAGGGATAACAGTCGGCAATAAAGGAACGTGGTGAGTGATTAACACCGACAGGGAGCCTGTGTAATCCCTACTGCATGGTCAGAGGAAAAGGACCATGTGCAGCTATGGGCTCTGTGTGACAAGGGGCTCTGCTGGGAGGGGATGCACACTTGAGCACAGTCCCATCAGGAGAGGTGAGAGGGAGGACTCCTGTCACCCAGCTCTGGATATACTGGTGCCATGTCTCCAGGATCTGTCTGCCTGGACTCTTTACAGCCAGCACAGAGGGAAGGGCAGTTTTTTGGTGTGGTTTACTGACCTACTTGAGATGCTTACTTTGGGATGAATTGAATTATTCTCAGAATTGCCTTTTCTCTCCTTTTGCTATAAAAAAGCAGATGATGAGCTCAGATGTGTCCCTGTAAGTCAGAAGGGATTGATCCTGTTGGCAATACCTCACCACCCACTTTGCCCAGTATTTTCCCAGGGTGCTTCTCTGTTTGTACTTATATTTTAAGGATGAATTTTCTAAGGATGGATTTCCTACAATGTTTCCTTATAAGTAGAAGTTAGAAAGGGAAGGTGCAGACAACAAGCCTTGCACCTGTGTGTTCAAGGTGATGTTTTGTTTTCTTGAGCCAGGTTTGCCCTGAAGGTGGGTGATCCTGAGCACTACCTGCCCCCTGCTAGCTTTGCCCAGGCACCTTCTCCAGTCTCTCTGCTCCCTCCTGCAGCAAAGGGGCAGCAATTGTTGAGGTTGGACAAGTGGGGAGGGTCTGTGCAGCAGCTCAGCTGCCCACACACATGACAGCAGTGCAGTGGGGCTGGCTGCAGCCCTGCCCGAGGGGCAGCCCCACAGCTTGCACACAGAGCAGTTTGGCTTTGGAGTCAGTACCTGAATATGGCACTTTGTATTGGGGTAAAAAAAGAGAAACCAAAAAATTGTGGATCTGCAGTCTCTGGCTCAGATATGCCCAAAGCCTCCTGTTCACTGCCTGAGGCAGCCTTGATGTTGTTACAGCTGAACATGGTGGGAGGGCAGTTGGTCCCTGGGGCTGACTGGGGCAGCAGGTCCTGCCTTCTGCACGTGAACTGTTGGGCTGCAGCAAATTACAGGGATCCATTGTTATTTACAGAGGAAAGGAAATGTCCCTGCCAAGTACCTTGGTGTGAGGGTGCAGGCAGGTACCACAGGGTGAGATTCCTGCGGAGGGAGGGAGGTTGAGAACTGCCCCAGTAGCTGGGCTGTGGTTCGAAGGCACCGTACCTGTTCTGCAAGCTCTGACCCCCATTCAGTCAGTGAGATCGGTGGAGCTGATCCCACTCAGGGGAGTTAGTGGTGATATTAACTGGAGGAAATACTACAGAATAAGTATTAGCCTTGTATTATGTAGAATTTTAAAGTGCTTCATTAATTTACAATTCCACTTTTTATTAAATTAATTTGCATTTTAATGAAAAAAATAAGTGGATTCAGCTCTCTTCTTGGAGTAGCAATAACAGCCACATGTATGTGAATCAGTGTGCCCGAGTGAGCTGAAGTGGCTTGGCGTTCCCAAGCTCCCAACCCTGCGAGGGGCTGTCCCCTCCCTTCCCTGCATCCTTGAACAGTCTCGGTGCTGGGGCTGGCTCTGTGTGCGGGGCCTGGAATGCAGGCTGGGACCTCCACCAAGCACCATGGAAAAGGCTGCAGGAAAATACAAGAGCAGGATGAGACGATCCCACCTGGCTATAGAAAATGCCTCTTGCTGTGACCAGTATGCTGCCTTGCCCTTCTTGACAGGGACATTGTGTGTCCCTGCTGCCTGGCTCTTCCTTCCCCAAGAAACAGGAGCTGTGACAGCAAAATGCACTGGGATGGAAGAGCCCCAGCACTATCCCATCTGGGCATGCTGGGCAAATGGAAGAGTTCAGCTGAAGGTTAAAAAAATAAAAATTCCCATTGGCAGGCACCCTTTGGGATGAGCAGCCCATGCTCCCTGCTGACACCATCAGCCAGCAGCCCGGACAGATGCCCTTGCGCTCAGCGTCTGTTCCTGATCAGGGATCATTGCTCTTCAGGGAGATCAATCCCATGGCCCTCCTCTGGCTGGCAGGTATCAATTCTGGAGGGAGGCAAAGCACATTTCTATAAAGTAAATAGCAGAGATCATTCTAAAATCACTGGTGTCAAGCAGCTGTATTTAAAGTGGGACAAAAAGTGGTCTTTTCCTTTGCAAGTTTTGTTTCGTGTTTGGTTTTTTTTTTTTCCCTGTTCTTTATTTAGGTGATTTTTGTGTTTTGGAGCTTTTATGTTTGGGTTTGGGTTTGGGTTTGGTTTTTTGGAGCGATTTGGTTTGGTTTGGCTTGGTTCTGTTGGACAATATTTCAGCTGTGGTTAAAGCCAAGCAAAGTAAAAAAAAAAATTTAAGAAACCAACTAGCCTCTTTCTCCTCTGGCCCTGGGATCAATAGGTAGCATCTCTGGTTCCTCCACAGCCTCCTAAATTCTTTACTGGCAAACAAACATTTCCTTCAATTTCCTACACTGCTTCAGAGAGTAATAATTTAATGATTCCATTCTTCAGGGTTTTACTAATACTATTATTTAATAATTATTAAAATAATATGCAATAATTATTTTTTAAAAATTATTATTGTTGCTATTATTGTTGTTGTTATTGTTATTGCTATTATGTACTAACAGTATTACAATTTCGGTTGACTGAAAATGAGATGCTCTCCACCACACTGTCATTGCTTCCAACCTGTCTTATCATGAGCTCTGCTGTTGATCTTGCAGCAGCAATTCCACATAGCCTTTTGGGTTTTGAGACAGGTTAATTTAATAAGTCTTTTGATTTTTAATTTTTTTTTTCCAATAGCATCCACATGTCTGCTCAGGGAACTCTGGCTGTGTCTCCTCAGGGCTCAGTGGTGCCTGTAGCTGTGAACCTCCAGGGTGGATCTCCTGGCCTGTGCAGCTGGAGATGACAGGAGCTTCTAGGCTCCAGGAGCACAGCCTGTGGTTCCTTGCCCCTTAGCAGAGGAACACCAGGGCATTGTGTGTGTGTGTAGGCTTTTCTTAGAAAGGAAAATCGAGCAATAAACATCCACAGAAATGAGGCATTTAAGCATTCAATGTAATTGATACCAGGAAAAAATATGATAGGATGAAATCTATTCCTGCAATAAACTGTCCATTAGTTGGGCCATCAGCATAACCTTAATCTAAAGTTACAAGGATCCATTACAGATATAATCAAATACAATTTTCTATATTCCATGAATCAAAAGCACCATATGTATTAAGAGCCTAGTTTGTCTTTTTGTTCCTGCCTTCTCTGAAACAGTGTATATCTGATTTCTTGTGTTATATTGCTCTGATGTCTGCTAAGGGCACCATGCCCTAGAAATTCACATTAAATAACTGAGACTGAGCACTAGAAATGAAAAAAGTGAAATACTATCTAGACAGCTGGAAGTAAAAATATGAAAAGTGTTGCACTTACAGAAGGAAAAAAAGCCTATTTTTATGACTTGAATAGACAGTTTGGTATAAAGAGAAATTTCTCACCCCAGATCAGACATACAGCTGGGCTGCAGCAGGCAGCCTGGGATCCTGTAATCCACAGTGTGCTGGGCACAGTATAGATACAGCTTTGGGATTTGGGTATGGATGCTGACTGTGCAAAGGCACAGATACTTCCAGACTTGCTGGGCTGATGGTCACTTCAGCCCAGGACATGTTGCGGCTTCGTAAGTGCATGTGCATTGGGCTTTTAATGGAGACCCTGCAGACGGGGTGAGCCTGTGGCCAGATGTGTCTGCAGCTGTGAGCTCTCTCTCAGAGAGCTTCTCCTTTCATCCTCAGTGGCCCGACTTTCAGTTTATCCTTTCTTTCCCTTTGTTTTGTATCTTTTTCCATTTCTCACCATTGACCAGCATGTCCCTATCCAGCAGCCCCCACCGAGGTCTCTACTTGCCTTTTCTTGCTCTGCTCAGCCAGGGGGTGTCTGAGCAGGTCCCCTCCTGTCCAGCTCATGGACGTTCCCTAGGTCCAACCAATGTTTCTGGGAACCAGTGGCCAGGGGACACTTTATCAGGAGAGCCTGGAGGGAGCTGTTGTGGTTTGTTAAGCGCTCATGCTTCCCACCAGGAGTTCCCCCCATCTTTGAGCACAGTTTTCTAGAAAGGGGTGTATGTGTGACCTGTCTGTGGCCCAGCACAGGTCTCTGATGTGTCAGGGGGAGCCTGTCTGGAGCCATCTCCTGTCCTTATCACCTCATCAATTCTCCAGCTGTTCTCTAGTCCCATCTGGAAAAAAATAAACCTCTTTATCTCCTCAGCGTAGCCCACTGATTTATCTGTCTGGGTTCTTCTCCATAGGTGCTTGTCCATAAGAAGGCATGCTTCAATTTATTCATCACACAGGACTTTTTTGCTGCTTCCTCCGGTATTCTGTAGGGTATTTCCGCAGCTGACCTGCACTGTTTGGCTTTACAACTCCCAGCAGGGAAGGCCCTCTCCAGAAGAGCACTCAGACACCGTGGCACTGCTGGTGCTCTGGACCTTGGCTCCACAGCCAGACAGGTTCTGGGGGTACTGGTTGGGGTCTCTTGGTTCTTGCCCTCCACGATGTTTCACCTTGCGCCACAGGTGGCTGTGGCTCCTGAGGGCGAGTGTCCCTGCATGGGAAACCTGGCTGAGGCTGCGGAGGGGTTTTCCTGAAACAGAAGCAGTGGTGGGTCTTTTGTGCCGGCATGGGGGGGCAGCTGTCAGGGTATGTTGCAGGCTTGCTGCTGAATTTTAGGGTGAGGAGCAAAAGATTGTGAAAGGGTAATATTCTGTTGGTAATTAGGACAAAATTAGTGTGTGTGTAAAATCAACCAAGTCAATCAGTGGATGTGAGATGCTGAGAGTCCCGCCGCAGGGGCTGGGAAATGCAAGGAGCATGCTGGGGGCAGTGAGTGGGAGAAGGATAACATCCTTCAGCTGGGTGGGATGCTGCCACAGCCAAGATGAGAGAAGGAAAGGCAAGAAAGACTGAAACCTGATGTTGGATTTCTTTGCTGAGAGCTGAGGATCAGCCAGCTAACGAGGCAGTGAGTTCTGAGGGCAGAGGAAGAGCTCAGGACATGGTTAGTGCTCATTAGCAGCCAGAGATGTGAGAGCTGTCAGCATGGTGGTGCTTTGCGCTGGCCAAGCCTTTGACTGTCCCTGGAAGGAGGGCTCGCCCGCTGATCCCGGTGGCACAGCTCCTAGCAGCTCCTCAGCCAGAACAGCCACTTTGAAGCTGCAGTGCTAAAGGCTTGAGAAATTAATTTTGCCTGTCAGAGATTCAAATGTAAGTGTGTGAACTGTAGTTCAGCAAGGTACGAACTCACCTGGCTGCGTTCCAGCTCTGGGAGTGCTACTCACTGCAGGGGAGGGGAGGCCAGCAAGTACCTGCCTGTGTAAGCTGGTATTGTCTTCCACATAAAACATGCCCTTAATTAATAGCTAGCATGAACCTAAGCCACTATCTCTGTTATCAATTTGTGGATGTGGTTGGATTGTCTGTCTCCCAGGACAGTAATATCCCTTCATCTTACTGCAAATTGCTCGCAGCATCCTTCTATTACGCAGGCTTAATGCTTGAAAAATAGAGATTTAATACTCCACCATATCAGACTAAGTGAGGTCAAAGCAATTCATATTCACGATCCCACAAAGCTCCCTGACGGCGTTCCTGTGAGGAATGTGATGTGGAGGATGCGAAGTGGCGAGGTCCTGCCCCAGCTCCCAGCTGTCCCACACTGACAGGGACCAGGACAACCACCCACAGTGGAAGCATTGGCTCATCTCTTGGAGGAGAGTGGGTGTGCACTGGGTGCAGTGAGTGGGGAGCTGTGGGGTCCCTGCCAGGCTGTGCCAGCCCCTGACCCTGCATTGCTGCCACCCCTTCCTGCATTCCCTCTTTTGCCGGGTTTTCCTGGAGCAGAATGGCAGCAGCCTGTGTGTTCTGTGTGTGTGATAGGATCAGAGAGTGCTGCCGGGATTCCCAGGGTGCTGGAGGTTCCCTGATGTGTTTTTAATGAGCAGGCTGAGCATAACTTGTGTGCAAGTTTCCTCTGAACTGCTGGTTGTCACCTTGGCTCTGGGCAGAAAGCCTGCAAGTAACACATCCTGTGTTCACATGTTTATTTTTGTCCTGAAACATGTATATTTTGAGAGAAAATAATAGCTGGTGTTTGTGTGTTTCCTCCCCGGCAAGAAAATATATATCTCCAGGGTTGATGCATATATTGCCAGGATGCGTTCCTTCTGCCTTTGCTTTTATGTGTGTGCCAGGATGTGGATTTCACCTGCAACTCATGAGGAAATATCTAAGCACATAAAATAAATGGGAAGTTCAGTTTGGAGGGATTTATGTGCAGAAATTAAACATGGTTTAGGAGAAATATCCCTTTGCCCTGCACAAAACTGGTGTAATGAACATAATTCTCCTGGTGTGAGCTGAATGTCCAAGGGTTCTGCCCTCCCTGACTGCAGTGCAGTCCTGGGCTGGTGCACACCTTGATGTGAAGCCTCAAGGATGGGAGATTCCTGGCCGAAGGCTTGGGAATGGGACATAGCCTGTGCTGGAACAAACCAGGTGGGCTCTGAGGTGTGCCAGGACTGGCTGGGATCATGCAGGCGGTTTGTGGGCAGGGGCTGCTCCCTGGCCCTTGGGCCCGGGGGGCCAGGCGGGATACAAACAGTCTCCAAAGAGGGGCCCAGGAGTAGTTGCACAGAGGAGGTGACAGGCTGTTCTGGGAGACAGGAGGGGTTGGTTTACCTTTTCCCATTGCTGTCTGTTCAGACTGGTGCAGTCAGGGGCTTCTGTTCAATCCCAAGGCTGTGACCATCCACAGGATGCTGCGTGCTCTGCCAAGGGTCATTTCCAGAGGTCCCAGGACCCTGAGCTGGCTCCATCGTGGCTCATCCCCATCCGCTGGCTCCGGCACTCTTGTGTGATGCTGGAGGTGGCACTGCAAAGGCTCCATGCTTCTTTCCTGGCCTTAAGAAGCTCCCTCTTAGGGAGTTTAGACCTTGGAAATGGGATCTCTGATGTGTACCTCTGTTAGTGGGCAGCAAAGGGAAGATTTATATCCCTGTGTTCAAGACCTGTAGGAATTCCAAGAATCCCTTAAGAGACTAAAGATGATCTGTATCATAGACTATGTTTTCCTTGAGTAAAAGCTATATACTATGTAGAAAAACTGTAGTTTGCTTCAGCACTGGAAAAGTAGGATTTTTTGAAACTTGGAGGTAATGAGACTGGGACAGGGCTGAGGACTGCCATGAGAAGAGGAGACCTGTGCATTTGTCAGCAAGAACCTGGAGGGGGGAGCATGGCTATCTCTGCTCCAGAGGAACACATCCTGCTGGGAAGCATCCGTGCTGCCATGGTGGAGCAGGCTGCCTTCTGCATGGACCATGCTGGGCAGCAGCCCTTCCACTGAAAACACTGCTTCTCACAAGAACGGATTGTTTCCAAGCCTGAGGAATTCAAAGAGCGAAACTGCTGCTTTAAAATTAGGTGTCACTGCTCACAGTGATGGCTACACAAGTGCACTGATTACAGCAGGAGGGGTGGCTGCAGAGCCGCTGGGGTCCCCTGCTGGGGCCATCTCCTGGTGACCATTGGGCTGATGGAGTCGTGAGTGGAACCTCCACAGTGAATGATTCCGGGAAAGGAACTGCCAGGCGAGTGTTGTCCTCCGAGGCACAGTGACATGCAGATGAGCGCTGAGGGGTGGCTAATTGCTCAGGGCAGGCTGACATAATGGAGCAGTTCTGAGAGCACCTCAGCTGCAGAGGTCAGCAGTGACGCAGAAGGCTTAATTTTTCATAGCGTGCTCCTTGTATACTACAGCTCCTCCTGTAATGGACTAGCAAATTACCACACTATTTAAAAGGCAGCAATTTATAACATTTTGATAACTGTGTGCTCCTGAGCGTATGTCAGCTGTGCCTGTGGACAGAATGAGTGAGAACGCTCCCCTCCCTGCAGCATGGGCACGGGCATATGGGTGCACACACACATGTGCCTCTGCCATCCCAGCACCTCCCCTCCAGCGCAGGTCAGAGGCCTGTCAGGCCTCCTGGAAAAGACCTCTCCCTCTCCCATATGGGTTGTCTCTGTCCTATCCCTGCTCATTTCAATGTGTTGCTGGTTTAGGGACCCTGATGATGTTCTGATGCCCACTCAGTCTCACTGTTCCCTAATGCAGCTGCCTGGTGTCCATGTGGGTGTAGGCAATTGCTCTGGGTGCACCTGCCTGTTCCCGTATTTGCACTGCCTCCCGCCACAGACCACCTCAGTCCCCAAGAGGTGTCGAGGTGGTCACTCCCACAGAGGAACTGCAATCATGAGGAAGTGGCAGGGCTCATGGAGCTGTAGTGACCTGATTTACAAAGCTCCAGGGTCAGAAGGCAACTGTTTTTTAAGATCTCTGTTTACCTATTTGGTAGGAAGGTGCCTTCAGGCTCCATCTCAGGTGCAGCTGCTCCCATGTCTGTGCACTCTCTGCAGACACACTCGAGTCACCATGCACACATCTGGGTGTCCCATTCGCTGTATTTCAGATATGTGCTGGCCCTCTGCTGCTGCCCTCCTGCACAGATGCTCTCTCTCCTTCATAGGAGGAATCTCCCTTCATTTCTCACCAAGAGGAGTCTGAAGAATTGAGTGCCCAAAGAATTTGCATGGAATTATTCATCCCGCTCAAGTAAATAAACCCTCATCCCTGGGTCATGGCAGCAGGTCAGCTCTTCCAGCACAAATTGGGCCCTCTGCAATTTCCTCACCAAAGCTGCCTTTGGCAGAACTGCTGGGCGCCGTGTCCTGGGAGAAGACAGCAGCGAGAGCTGAGTGCCAGAATGGAGCCCAGGCACTGGCGTATTCCCGTGTCACACCACAGGAGTGAGCAGAGCGCAGGACAGCATGGGGCAGAGAGCCAGGAGCTGTGTTTGGGTGGACAGTTTGCAGTGAGTGTGTCCATGGGTTTTACAGCAGTATTCCTGCATTAGCACCACAGCAGGGGGTGTTGTTAACTGTCTGCTTTCCCTCTGGAGTGGTGTAACTGCTCCATGCAGCAGAGATGGGTCCAGTTAATCGGACAGATAGAAGTTGTTAATGCACCTTGGAGAAACGTAATTTAATTGGAAATTATTATTATGTGCTGCTCCTATGTAAAGAGTGTGAGAATCGGCACTAATAGCTCTGTATGAACATGACTTAATTGCTCTGTGGTTCTGTGATTTAAGCTTCTTTCCAGGTGCGCTTTTGTTTCACCGATGTCTCAGGTGGGATGCAATGACACCCTGGGGACCAACGAGGTAGTCCCATGAGTCGGGGCTGTCAGTTCTCTTTGTGCTGATTCTCTGGTGGAGCTTGAGTCTGTGATTTGTCTTTGAAACCGGCAGGGATCAGCTCGGGTTGCCGTGTGCTGAGGGCTCCTGGGAGCAGCATTCCTGGCTGGTGGGGTCACACACTAAGGCAAAGGCTGTTCCCTGCTGCACTATGCTGTCCAGCTCAGCTTGCCTGCCTCACCACGTGTCCCATTCCAACAGGATCTGCAGGATGCTCCTTCCCTCACTGTGCACAGACCATGCTGGGGGTGGCACATGCAGATGGACAGTGCTGGAGGGCACAACCGACTGCAGCGGCTCCTTGCTGCTCCCACACAGACTGTGGATGCCATGGGGTTACAGCTGGCCACGTCAGCAGCAGGAACGGAGCTCCGGCGTGTCCCTCTCCATGGTGCAGGCTGGGCACAGGTATGTTCACCTGTGCAACTTATCAGCAGTGACTGTATGAGAGATGGAGAATGGAGCCTGTATAACTTGCAAAGAAAATGGCAAACCGAGGAAGGGAAACTTTCTCTCCTGCAGAGCTGTGAAGCGCCCCTGGCTCACAGACCTCTCATGGTGTCTTTTGCAGGAGTGGTGCTTACATAGGTGAGGAGAAAGCATTTTTGCAACAGCATGGAAAATGTGTATGAGGAGACAAGACATCAGGCTGCCATCAGCACAAATGTATCTGTGCCTTATTTTTCTGCTTTCCTGGCTCCCAGACAAGTGCCACCAAAACCACCAATTTTCCTGTCCTTTCTTTCCTTTGCTTTCACAAGTATCTTAAACCAAACCCCTCCCTCCCAGCAGAAACAGGATGCACTGCTGGGTATAGAATAAAAAAATCAGTATTTTTAATCCCTCAAGGAGAAACAGGCTCAGGCTCCTTCATTGTGCTTGTGGCTGCAGATTTGGACACCACCAGCCTGGCTGTGCTCCATGGGCCTTGCCTATTCTCCTGGCTCCTCCAGAGAGGGAGAGCTGTGGAGAGGGGCCCAGACACTGCAGTTCTGGTGATACCTTAAGATTTTAGGCAACACCGGTTGTTTCCCACTGTGGGTCAAAGCAAGCAGGAGCCTCCTGGCTACAGGCACATTGATCCACCTCCCTGGGGACAATCTGCAAACATGGACAAGAAGGAAGAAGGTGGCTGCAGAGCATTTGTCCATCCTACCCTCGTGGCTTTTGTGGGAGAGGCCAGCAGGCTGGCCAGGCACAGTGGGGGGGGGCTCTCCAAGGGGCATAGCTGGTGCTGCCTCTTCATCTGCCTCTACCAGCAGATGCCCAGAGCTTTCCCATCACAGCCTGATGAACAGAGATCCCTTCTAAAATGTGTCCCACAAGCCCAACTCTAACTCCAGGCACTGCCACCCAAGGGAGCGAGAGGAGTCTGTACCACAGTTGGGGCGGCTCAGATCCAGAGCAGGACAGGGGGACAGTGGTCCCAGGGGTCCCAGCACATGGGCAGGGCAACAGTGCTGTGCCTCGGAGCACACTCACAAGTGGAGCTGATTTAATAAACAACAGGAGTGTTTTCCCAGGCCACATGCTGAGCTGTATTCAAAATACATTTGTACGAACATCAATTTTTAATGCCATTTATGCCAAATGTTGTTGCAAAAAGCAGCCGTTAACATGACGTTAATTCAATCACTGGAAATACAGTACGTGCTACTAAATGAAAACATGTTATTAGTCAATTCGATTAACTGGATGTAACTCTTCCAAACACAATGTAATATGGTTTCTACATGGTTAATTATGTCGTACAAATTACATGGCAATCGGGCTTAGCACTGGGCACACACATACAATTAATACATAAGTAGAAAAAACAGCTTGTGATGCACATTTGAACTCTGTAAAAATTATTTGAAATACAAATATCTTGCAGGCTTTAAATAAAGAGGCAGAATTATGCTGATACTATAATGAGAACAGGGCAAATTCTAAAAGAGCCAGGAAGGCCTTTGTGGGGAGATCACAGATGTTCATGGTTACTTTCACAATGAGTTTTAATCTGCTTTAAAAAGACCATTTTAATTTTAAAGATAAACACTTCTGGCCCTGGTGGCGTCTGTGCAGGAATCTCTCAGCGCCCATGCAAGCCTCCTCTGTGTTTTAGGAAGAATTTGTGCCCACTTGCAGGGAATGGTGCCAAGCCCTGGCGCAGGGAGCGGGCACTGTGCCTGGCAGCCCCCGGCAAACCGCAGGCACCACCAACCCTCGGCACAGCGCCTGTCCCACCACACAGACCACCGGGCGGGCACCGGGGAGCCCCGAGCCTCTGGCGCCTCCGGGAACCCCCAGCGGGGGATCAGTGGATGCCTAACGCCGGGGGCTCTGGAAAGAGCAGGCTGTTCTTGGGAAGGACTCGGTTCCGTAGCCAGAGGGCAGCTGCAGCCCACGCCGGACATCCGAGGAGGCGGCCCCGTGCTGACCCCGCCCTGCACGCCCGGACGGGGCTGCCCGGGGACCCACCGCCCCCAGGGCAGCTTTCACTGCTGGCATAACGTGGTTGGCAGCTTTGGGAGAACAGAAATCCAGGTCCTTGTCCCCTGGGGCTCTGGGACATGGGGCAGTGGTTCCCCCTGCCCGGGGACCCTCAGGACCCTGTGCTGCATAAGTGTCCGACAGCTCATCGCTGCACACGGGGCGGAAACAGGCGGGTGGTGGAGCTCTGGAAACGCAGTTTTAAAGCTATTGCTGCAATGATTATCACAGTTCATGGAAACGTGACTCGTCTTCTCAGACTGGTAATCCCGACAGCACCCGGCGAGGCTCAGGGCAGTGCGGGAGCACGCACTGCCCCGCACCGCTGCCTCCGCGGCGCCGCAACAGCGGGAGGGCGTGAGCAGGGGCGCTGATGAGGGGAAAGGAGATGTGCCAGTGGTCGTCACCCCGGTGCCCTGCGGCTCCACTGGTGGGGGTGGATGCTGCACTGACAGCTGCAGCCCCAGCTCCCTGCCCAGGGACAGGTGCTGTTACGGCCGGGCTGCCGGCGCTGGTTTAATTTGACATACCCAGGGGCGCGGTCCGGCAGCCGCCGGTGCAGTGGTATCGGCTTATTGGTTTCCCAGGGAGCGGGGAGCGATTTCAGCAGCCGCCGAACGGCCGGCGCAGACACACACCAGCGCGCTGCCGCTGCTGCAGCCACCGAGAAAGCAGTGATAAAGCTCTCGGAGATATTCCTGTCTCATCTGTCTCGAGTAAATCAGAGCAAAGCTGGAAACATCAGAGGAGGCAAAATGCAAAAGAAATAGGAAACTCCCTACTCCCAGTGAAGGCGGAAAGTGGTCTGACATGACCACTGGCAGCAGAAGGATTTCACATGATCGGGGGCTGCTTACGTGAGGAACTGTTCATTATTTAGTGGCTGCTTAAGGGGCTGAGGGAACAAAAATCAAAGCTCCTGCTGTTGGCTGGCTGATGAAAGGGCTGCAGCCGCCCCGCTGCAGCCGTGTTTCCCTCCAGCCTCACCTGCGCCGGGAGCTGGAGAGGTGCCTGGCTGCTTGCTCAGAAATGAAAGCGCTGAGAATCAATCATTTGTTTACATTGTATGACTTGTTGAAAATCAATTGGCTCCACATGCTGCAGATCTGATTGCATTTTGTTAGCAGTCACAGGGAATGGTTTTCCCTTGACATGCCTGTGTTCGTGGTTTCTCCAATGCATCAATTGTACCAAGCTTTTAGGATAATTGAGCCTGAGCAACAATCCCCTTTATAAATATTAACTCTGATATGCTTGGGAAACTCTGCCTCTCCTGGATGAATTTTTAACTAGCTTTTTAATCTATCGCTCCTTGCTAGAACAGCAGAAGTGTTCCTTCGTGCCTGTTCCTGCCTCCCAAGTGCCAAGAGAGTGGCATGCCTGCTGAGCCCTGCTCCCAGGGCAGGGACCCAGAGCCCCTGGTCCCAGGAAAGGACCTACTCCTGCTTTGCCCACGGGAACAATTCCACAGAGCAGGGACACAGGGCTGAGAGAAGCCGTGCAGGGGCTGAGGAGAACCTCTGGTTTCTTCCAAAAGGACTGGTTACACTGGGATGAGTTTTCAGGTGAATCCTTGGAAATTTCCTTAGGTGATGCCCAGGACAAGCAGAGGCCAGTGATGGGGAAATTTCTTGGAGCAGGTGCCCTTCCCTGTGCCCACCCACCACAAATGGCCTCTCAGGTGATGCAGTCTCAGCACTCAGCGTGGGGACAGGCTCCCTCAGAAAAACTGGGGAGATGGTGCTGTTCAGCCATGAGAACTGCAGAGATGGGGGACCCCCCCAGCCAGACCCAGACCCACCACACTTGGGGGCCCAGGACACACTGATGGAGGGATGTCCCCTGGAAGGCTATGCTGGGCTTGGGGAGCTGGGAAAGCTGTGAGTGTGGGATGGGCTCCTCTCTCTAGCAGGGGCTGCCAAGCCCCTCTGAACCTTCCTTTCCATTGGCGTTTGGTTCTGCAGAGCAGCTGGTCACAGTCCAACAGCTCCGGCCCAGCTCAGCTGAACTGTTTCTTTTCCCCCACAATCAGATGTTGCCTTCTTTAATATCATCTGAACGTCTGTCAAACTGTGGATTTTTTGTGAAACCTCTGTACAGGAAGAGACAAAAGGCAGCAGGGAAGCTGTTGAAATGAAAGCCTTGCTTTACATTTCAAATGCTTTAACAGATTTTTCTTTCTTTTTTTCTTGGATTTTTAATAAAAGCTTTTAAAAGACTTTTTTTTAATGGTGATTGCTTGCCAAGGGACATGTCTATGGGGATGTGAGGAAGCTGTTGCACTCAGAGGTTGCACAAGTCACTGGCCCAACTAGGCTTGGCGTTCCAGGTTGGTGCCCGCCTGTTCCAGCGGAGTGGCTGCCGATATTCTACAGGGGCAGGATGGATGGATTGCCTGGAGAACCTGGGCATGGCCTGCCAGCATTTGCCTAATAGGCATCTTGGAAATGCTTCTGGGAGCTGAGCCTGCCTTCTGAGCAGCTGCTGTTTCTCTCCAGTAAGTATGTAAATCCTAGCACATTCCCAAGCGCAGGAGGTTTCTGTCAGGGTCCAGAGGCTGCACGCTGCTGCCGTGGTTGGGAGACCCCAGGGGGAACTCTGGAGCTTCATGATGGGAGCAGCATCAGGTGAAATAGCTGTTCTTGGGCACCCGCTCATGTTACAGGGCAGTACTTTTGGGTTTTTAAGCAGTCTGTATTGTGCTGTGACTATTATTAAAATGCTGCAGTAGTCTGTAGCAGTGCGGCTTGCTCTGGAGGGTGCACAGAGATTTAAGTCCAAGTTGTGTTCTTGTAGGCCAGGCTGGGGACAGCAGCATTTATCCCATGTGGAGCCAGACCCTGGCACAGCTCTACCCCGGTCTGTGCTGTCTGCACCTGTCTGGGTCCACAAGTGATGGCTGGAGTGGCCAGATGCCAAGCAAAGGGCACTTGACTGACCCACTGCCTTCTCCTGACCCTTGGGTGTGGTGGTACTTTGCCACTGTGGCTGCTCCATGGCTACCCTTGGCACACTGCGGGCTGGGAACACCAGCACTGCTGCCTGGGATGCTCCTGGCCCCTCTGCCCCTCAGCCCTCTGCCACCTGTTGGCTGGTGGCAACACAAGACACCTCCTTCATAAGGATGAAAATGAAATTCCTGATGCCAGGATGACTGCCGGGCTGTCAGGAGACATTCCTCTGCCGACACCAGCCTGGCAGCCAGGAGAACCACTGGCTGGCTGTCCGCCGGCCAGCCATACCCATATTTCAGTGCTTGGGGGAGGCAGATTATTTTCCACACTGCTTGGTGTGGTAGCAAAGTTTAACAGAAAAGCTAAAACAAACAGACTGTGGAGTGTCACACTGTGTTAGTGCTGCACAGAGGAGGGTTGTCAAACCCACAAATAAGGCATGGGAGAAGCCTGGGATTGACACTTGTGCCGGTGTCTGTGCTCTGACAGTGCTCTATGCGAGTGGCTGCCGAGGAGATGCTGGTACACCTTCCTTGCTGCCAAACTCAGTGTTAAAGTGTGGAACTTGAATCAAGGCTGATGGAAGTGGATTTATTTAAATTGCCAGGATAAATTAACTTTTAAAGCCACAGTGAAAAAGTCTGTGCCGCGAATCAGGGCTATGAATATTCAGGCACATGCACTCATTAAATTAGTTTGTTGCAAACATATTTGGAGGCAGCTGTTCATTTAATAATCAGGGATAATCACAGAAATAGGCGACCAGTTACTCCATCTAAATTGCATGGTTAAAATTATAATTTTATAACTCTATCTCAGCAATTAGATTTAATAGCTATGAAAATCCAGCAAAACCCAGTTGAAAGAAAGCTGCTACTCTTTTAGCGCAGAAAAGCCAAGGTCAGACTGGGGCTCCCCTGTGCCTGTACTGCAGAATCGTTAGGGCAAGGGCTGTTTCTGATGCTGCCCAAAGTGCAGAGTTAAGACTTCTGGGTTAAACACTTTGATGCCAACACTGAACCAGGCAGGGGTTAATTTTCTTGGCATTTCTTGTCTTCATTACAATATTTGTCCCAAGAACAGATTAATTCCTCTCATTCTTTCTGCCTTTCCAGCCTTTTGTCACAGAAATGCATTTCACAGGACTGTAATGTGTGATACTTGCTCTGAGTTATGGCTCTGCCATACGCTGTAAAAGTTTGACTCTCTCAGTATTGTACATTTTGATTCTACCCCTGCAGGCTATAAACAACTCAAATTACCTCTTTCTTTAGCTTCCAAGAGGACTAATCCCCTGTCTAGGGCTTTATCAGTCAGTTGAGAAAGAGCGAAACCAATGCCAATGCAAACAGAATATATTGGAAAAAACCTTATCACCACAACACGGCCTCTTGCTGTAACTCACCAACCAGCTGGGCTGGTGAAGCCCGGTGCTGCAGTTGCCGACAGTTCTGTAATGGGACCAGCACCAGATCACCACCCACCCACTCACCCATCATCCGTCCTGCTCTGTCAACCTCTACTGAAGCCCTACAGGAGCAGGAAGGGCTGGGATGATGGGGGGTGGCAGGCTGCCAGCTGGGACCCTTTTTAGCAGCCCAAACCCCATGCTGGGGATGGGCTCAGTTCTACTGGTGGCTCTCACTGTCCCTCCACCACCAGTCAGGGTCAATTCTGCCGTGTGCTGCTCCAGCATGGGCTGGAGTGGGCAGGAGGCTGCACTGGGGACACATTGACTGTGGGGTGGGGAATCTCTCCAAGTTGCTCCCTTTTGTCACTGTCCTGGTCAGGCCTTACTGAGTGGATCTGGGGGCTTCTCCTGCACCTCCTCCGTGAATGCCTTCAGGCTCTCCTCTCCGCTGGTTGTGGGGCTGCTAGGGATCAGCCTTGGAGGCCTCTGCCTGGGGAGGGGGCTCTCTTGGAAAAGAAAGCCAGAATTCATGAGAGCCACCATGGGAAGAGATTCCTGGCCCCTAAGGGTACCCTCCAGCCTGCAGCAGGCAGCTCGTCGCCTCAGCTGGAACTCCTCTCCAGCACCAGAGCCAGTGTGGGCTGCTCCAAGGTTTAACACTTTATTAGAAAATGAGAGGTTAGAGCATGTTCCAGAGGAGAAGGAAATTTATTGTTGCCCTGGCCCTGCAGCAAAGCAAAACTCAAATAACCCAGGTGCAGAGAGGACGATAAATCCCTGCTGGCAATCACACTGCTAAAAGGATGGTGACAGCCACAGCAAAGTTTGGCCAGTTAATATTTCTCATATCTGAGTGAGAAAAATAGCATTATTCAAAATTATATCTCTGCTGAATTATGCAAGGAAAAAACCCAGAAATCTGTAAGGCCTTCTCAACACCCTGCCTCAGAAGGTGCCAGTTTGGAGAGGGCTCTTGGGGGCAGCAGGGGGTCCCAGGGGGTCTCTTCCCCAGTGTCTTCCTCTGACACAGGATCCCTCTGCAGCCAGCCCTGGTGCCACATCCTGCCCTGAGCCAGGCAAGGTTTTCTCATTTTGTGAAAGTGAGATGAGGAGAGAGAAAGGGGGAAGTACTGAGGGCTCCATCAGGCACCAAGCAGGCATTTAAAGCACTTGAGGGGTGAGAGAAGGGGTGTCCCACTGGTGTGACCAGGACAGTGACTGGTCAGGTCAGTGACTGCCAGCAGCCCCCTTGCTGTCCGAACTGCCACCACAGCCAGCTCCTTGCAGGACAGACGTGGAGTGGGGTACGTGTCTCTGCAGCTCTGGCTGGTGCCTCTGCAGTGGAATGGGGAGGGTGCTCATCACCCTAAGAGCTCTAACTCCTTGTTCCATTTAAAGACTTAATTATGAGAAACTTTCACTTAATTTTTATTTCCAGGTGGTCATTGCTGTGAAGCCAGACTTGTTCACTGTGTAAAGGTGCTTGGCTGGGAGTCCTGGGAACATCAGGGAACATGAAGCAAAGGAAACCTTTCAGCTCAGTAGATGCTATAAATTTCCAATGTGTTTTTGTTTTATGCTCCAGGTGAAGGCAGCAGAAGCCATCAATCCTCTTCCTGGCTGACCCTGAGCTGCTGGTGCACAGGCAGGCTGGGCAGCATCTGTCTGGGACACCTCTGAAGGGGTGAAGGTCAGGGAGTGTCTTGGGCCGTTTTGGTTTGTCTTTAAAAAACAATTTTCCATGAGCAGAAAATGCAAGCCACCCAGGGATAGTTGGATCTTCCTGGTGTGATACATGAGATACCTCACTGTCAGCCTGTGGAGTGCTCCAACACAGGAGCCAGTGCAATGTCAGCGTGGGCCCCCCCGGCGCAGCCATCCTCTCCCCCCCACCACGCGATTCATGGGCTTTTACATCTCTGCCATGAGCCTGTTAATCCAGCACCTGGCTCCAGCCACACCACGGGGCGATTTATGGTTCTTACAGATCAATTTCATTATCCCAAGGGGAAAATCAGCATCTTGTTATGGACAAAATGACAATAAATGAAACGACCATTAATTTACGATCTTACCACACAGTGGCACTCAAACAGATTCCCATTAATGGCTTGTTATTATCACCTCCCATACTAGGCTAATAACAGTTCCTGGGAAAAGCTGCACTGAGCCCTGGGAAGGGGCTGCTGCTGGCTGTGTGGGACCCAGGCCTGTCCTGCAGTGGCAGAGCAGCCCCCAGCTCCACTGCCCTGCCCCACTGAGTCAGGGGGGATGCAGCAGTCGTCCCTGGCTCTGGGGCCTGGGCACCCACTGGCATTCTGGAGGGAGAACAACTGCTGTTGTTCTCCGTGGGATTTGGGATTCAGAGCCTTTTGCAAAGGCACAGAGAAAAGCGAGGTTGGGCTGGTCACATCCTCTGGGGACGAGGGACCAGGGTTACATCTGTACAGGGATGTGCTGGGCATCAGGGACTTTTCTCCCATACTCCTCTCCATCCCCTTGCACTGAGGACAGCACCAGGGACATTGTCTGCTGACAAGTAGCTCCTTTAGGCAGCAGTTTGATTTTTGATGCCCATTGGTCCCACTCATGGAAAATGAATTTGTGGATTTTTGCAGACCAAGGTCGGTGGGATCCCTGCCCGGCTGAAGGCCACAGGGTCCCCGCCGTTCCCCGGGGCCATGCCCTCTGCTGGCCAGCAGGAGGGAGCCGTGGTGCAGTCGTGCCAGTGGAGACTGAAAGACGGGATGGATGGAGGCTGCCAGGTAGAGAGGGGAGGAGCTGCCAGCTGACAGAGAGCTGCCCAGAGTGGAGCAAAAAGGTGATTTTTCTGTTTGCTTGAGGCTCAAAAAACCCAGAAACATTGGTTTGACATTAAATGACTTTTCAAAAACTTCTACAAAGCAGAGAGCTCCATAAAACACAGAACAAAGGGCAGCCTTTCTGTGTGTGGAAGTTCTTAATTGGTCCAAAATGAAGAACTTAATGTCCTTACTGAATTTTTACTTTTTAAGAACATTAAAGGTGTCAGGTGGAAAACCACTAAAACTTCTGCTTAAAGCACTGTCCTTTTGAAAAGCCGGGTAAATTGACAATGCCAAACTCAGGCTTGAGAAGGTTCAGTGTCAGCAAATTTGCTTCTTTGCCACAAAACATTTAATTTGAGGAACTTCTCCTGGGGGCTCTCCCAGGCCTGCTTGGCTCCTGTCCTGGGTACTTGCTGGGACCGCACTGTCCCGAGCCCGGATACGATGTCATGGGAGCCGTCCCCTCACTCGGGCAGGGCGAGCACCTCCCTGAGGTTCCCCAGCACCATTCCAACCACCACAGCTTCTGCCTCGCCACCAGCAAGGCAGTGGGCAGGGGGCACAGCAGTGCCCACGGCTGAGGGCAGCTGGCAGCGGGCTCAGCACCCCCACAGGCTGAGAGACCACATCTGCTGGGGGTAATGTGTGTGTAATGTGCGTTTTGCTAAACACATTTTTTGCATGGCAAGTAAACATGTGAGGAGCTGATCTTCATAAATACATTTTTACAGTATTACAGCAGTACAAATAAATACTCTGGCATATCTCCCAGTGTCACTTTTATTTACAGTTAAGTGACCTGTTATTACTGACCCCTCTGCCATAAAGGCCTAATTGAGAGGAGGCCATGGAGTGAGCAGGGCTGGTGTGAGAGAGCATCATGCTAAATAATTCATAACGAGCACTGTGGCTGTTGCAGTGATATATGTAAATAGGAGCTCCTTAGTTTGTAACTTACAGTCTGGGTTGGTTTATGAATTTTAAAAGGAGAAAGTCTTCATTCTCTGGTGCAGAACTAAGGAGAGTTTCTGTTCCCTGAAGTCCTTTCCCCAGGAGCCAGCTTCAGAGGTCTGGCTGAGGCAGGAACAGTCTGCTCATGGCCTCTTCCTGCATTAGCACTTCTTACTTCTGCTCCCATGTTTCACCTGTGGCTTTGTGATAGTCCCTGCAGGACCACCTGCAGGTCCAGAGGATAGAAACCAGCACCCCAGGGTGGGAGTGCAGCATCGGTATGTAAGGGCATTGGCAGAGCATCCTTCCTGCATCCAGCTGCAGGGACCTCAGCCTAAAAACCCTGACTCCGAAATTTTCCCCAGCTCAGGGAGATGCCTCTTGCAGGAGGGATCCAGTTTGCCACCTGGACCGAAGCCACATGTGGATCCCAAGCTCTTTCTCTGCATCCAGGGCTGAAGGTATTGTGCTTGTGAGGCAGAGCCAAGAACCCGCTCCCCGGGGAGCACCTGGGCTTGTGCAGGGCCCCACACACTCATTACAGCTCACATGAGTAAGGTGTTTCCCTTTTATTCCACCTTTTAATTCAATATCATATCGCCTCTTGTTATGAGAGTGGGATAAGAGGAGCTCCCAGACTGTCTCTTCTACACCATTATTTATTCATTCTGTTTCTACCTTGTTTTTCTGTCTCTCCTTATTGAGAATTGTTACAGTGCTTGATATTATTCTTGGCCCTCTCTGGTTCTCATCTCTTCCTACAATACCCTCCAGAGACAGGGTAATCACTCCAAGAAAATTGACTTACATTCAATGGCAAAAAGCTTCATTAAAACACAGGTAATGCTCCCAAAGGTGCCTTCTGTTCCTCAGAAATATTCAGCAAAGCTCATCCTTCCAACCGCAGGTGTTGAGGAGTTTTGGAGCTGCCCAGGCAGGGCTGTGGGGGAGGATTCCTCCGTGCTCTCGCACTGCTGTGCAGGTGAAGGGAAGCTCTGTGGTTCAGCACTGTTTGGGGAGCCCTCGAACCCTCCCTCCCTCCCAGGGAGGTTTTACTTTCCTAGAGTTCAGGGTGCTGCCTACAAGCTCGGCAGCTTTCCTCTGGGCACCCTCAGGGATCTCCTGGGACCCTCCAGCTGCCTTCCATTCCATCCGAAGGGGCATTTGGCAATCCCACCTTCTCACAGAAAGGCTTTGCTGACTCGGGCACAGCTGCTGAGATGCACCTTGCAGTCCTGTGCATGGGTCTCACCCTGCCCTGCCCTGCTCCTATCCCAGCAGGACATGCTGCCTTGAAAAAACCCACCCTCAGGAGCCAGGCCAGCTTTTCCAAACCTTCCCAGGGATGTGAGAGGTGGTGAGTCCAGCCGCCCTCCTCTCTTTGTGAGTTTGCATTTGTGGTGCCCAGGTGTGCCCTGTTCAGTGGCTGGTGCCCCAAGGCATGTCCTGAAGTTCTGCTCTGCTTGTGTTCACCTAAACTGGTGTCATTGGCATGTTTTGTGGATCACTGCTTACCTTCCCTGCCCTTCCCAGAGACGTGGGTGCTGCCTCTTCCACGACCAGTCTGTTGCCCCCGGGAGCCCCTGCAGGCTCCCACACACCAGTCTGTCCCAGCCTGGGCACAATACAGAGCTGCTGTGGTGAGGAAAGGAAGGGAAAACAGGAACAAGGAATGTCCCCTCTGCTTTAGCTGTTCTTAATGGCACCTGAAAGTTTTCCTGGGCTTCAGTTAACATAAAACCAGGTCTCTGTGCTCCCTGCAAGCGTGGCATGGAGTTGTGATGATGGTCAGGACATGCATCACTTAGACACAGCAAAAGTCATAGAAGTGTCATTAACGGGGTGATTGAGGAGCAGGGGCTGCCGCAGCCGGGGGCTGCAGCTGCACCCATTGCATCTGATGGGAGCCCCTGGGGGCTGTAAGGGAAGCATCCCCTGTCCACCTGTTGCTGGGCTGCTCCTGCTTCTGGCTGGTAGTGCTGGGGACCCGCTCCCCAGGGAGGGTGTGGGGGGGCCTCAGAGGAAGCAGCGTCCTGCAGGGGCCGCTGGCTGCTCCTGGTGTCACAAAGCCAAAGCTGGTGGAGTGGGCTCTGCAGGTCAGGTGTGCCACACCTGGGGGGGTGGTCCTTCAGGAGGAATAAATTCTGCTTGTGTAGTATTGTTTGGGAAGGGTGAGGCTGGAAAACTTGCCTAAAAATAACTTAGAAAGTCAGTCTCTCTCCTCCTGCAGCAGAGGAGTAATTACCACTTTGTAAAGCTTTTAATTTTTTTAGCGTTGCATATAAATACTGCTGCTCCAGAGTTCAGACGCAGGGATTTTAAATCTAATCCACATTTAACAAGGCTATTAAAGAAAATGTTTAAGCTGCCAAAATTTAACTGATTACAATATTTAATAAATCTTACCCAAAAAAAAGGAAAAATAAAAAGGAAAAAAAATCAGCAAGGAGCCAAGATCATATGGCTTTTATATGTGCACTACTGAGAGTGCTTTAATGGGAAATAGAAACCCAAAAGATTGCAATAATCCTGCCAAAAAGACCCAAATGTATTATAAAAATGTTTAAAGCTCCATTTGAGTTTTTCTAATTAACTTGGTAATGACACCAGCATTCTCTCTCTATCAGGCTCCTGAAAGATCAGATGCCTCTCGATTGCTGGAGAAACCTTAGAGGGGCGGGAAAAGTGAGGGACTTGTCCCCTCCCTGGGGGGCCGGGGCATTGCTTTCAATGCCTGGGTAGGGTATTCAGGGGGGGTCTGTCTGGGCTCTCTTCTCTTCCCCAGGCAGTGAAGGGCTGTCAATTTACTGACAGCCAGTAGCAAAACAGTGAGATGCAGTTTGCTGCCCAGCCAAAGGTGCCCTGGGAGCTTTGTGCCAGCCCTCCTGAGCCTGGTACCTGCACAGGACTGTGCCCCCTCTATGCCTCCTGCTCTGCAGCACACTCACTTAAAGATTTTTGTTAGTTATGAGATGAATATCTCCTAAATCCTCTGGAATAAGGTGGGCAAATGAAAATGTGTTTGGATCCTTGCAAGTGTTCAGCTTTTGGTCAAGGTAGACCATATAATTTTGTAGTTGAAGGCTCTGGGCTGCAGCAGACACATAGTGATGAGGTGTTGAGTGTTGTAGGGGAAATGACAGAAGGATGCAGAATGCATTTGGGCAGAGGCTCAGCCCCAAACACCAGGTGTATGTCCTGAGCTTTGGTAATAGTGAGGCTAGACCTGCTGCTGCTCCAGGTCCTCCTATCTGAAGAAATTGCAGCTCTCCAGGTCCTGGCTGGCTGATGTGGGGTGCCTTCCTCTCCTGATACCAGCACCTGGGGGTTCTGCTCTTGCTCCCAGCCTGGGCAGAAAAGGATGGACCTGAAGCAGCACCAAGTCCCCAAGTGTCCGCCAGGATGGACCTGAGATCATGATTTTGTGTGCTGTTGAGATCTCCTGGCTCTGCACAGACAGCTATTGCCTTCCTCCTGTCTGCACAGTCATCTGCATTCCCAGTTGCTTCTTCTGCTTCCCCAGGAGACAGCAGAAGCCTTGCAACCAAAGTTGTGGTTTTCCTGCCTTGTGAGCAGTGGAGCACAGCTGGAGTGGGGCCGTGGAGGTGCAGGAATGTGCATGGGGTGCTGGGACCAGGTGTCCTCACTGCAGAGGTGGCAGCAGCACATTGCTTGGGTACTCAGTGATTTCCATGTGGTGCCTGCAGGAGGTGATGGATGCACCTGTAACAGATGCAGGGCATGCCCGGTGTGTGACCACAGCTCCCTGTACAAATCTGCAGTGACAAGTGTTCAGACACATTCTAGTGCTGTACAAATTGTCTAAAACTTGAAGCTGTCAGACGTGAATTCTTTAGCCAGGTATATTTTGAAGATATAATTCCAGTACCCAGCAGTGCTGCCTGCAGTCTGACAGCGGTGACAGTGACTCCCTGGGACTCCTCTGTGCCATCACCCTGTACCTGCTCACCCACCTCGGGGCTCCCTGCAGCCATAGGTCCCCCAGCTCAGCACTGTGCCTCATGATGGGGTTTGACTTTCCTATGTTCTCCTCCAGCCCGCTGAAATTTGATTTTGTTTGCCATGTCTCTTGGCAGCATCAATCTGCACTATTAAAACTGAGATTTGCTATTATTGAAAGTTTTAATTCAGAAGCTTTTTTCTGGGGCAGTAGATCTGTTTCCTTGCCACGTTTCAGCATTTCAACTATACAGCATGATGTATCTGGCTCAGGTATGCTGGGGGGAGATTCTGCAGGGCAGTGAGGCATGTCTGGGGCAGATTTGGTCCTAATCTGACTCTGCTGGTTTGGCTTTTGCTTCCCTGAAGAGCAGCTGTGTGGTGCTTGTGCTGGCTTGGCTTGTGCAGTCAGGGGCTGGTGGCCAGGCAGCAGCTGGGCATTGGGTGCTCACTTCAGCTCAGGAGGTTCCTTTGCAGCATCTCCCTACGTGTTTGACAGGTGCCCTGGAAGAGATCCCAGGAAAAGGGCTCTGGGGGAGATGTGCAGGGCTAGTGCTGGAAGCTGCAGAGGATGTGCAGGCTGGTGATGAGCATATGCTGTCTCTGGCCTGGGCAATGTAGAGCAGCTCTGACAGCACGGGGCTGACTTGACAATCATTGAGGTGTTTGCCTAATGCAGCAGTTCCCCAGCTTCAGTGGAATTCATAAAATGTGCCTCTGCAGATTCCCTGAATCATCACATCAGGAAACTGAACCCCCTCAGAGACCCAGAGCACAGCCCTACCCTCGCAATGATAATTGTGTTTCCAGAGCACCTCTCCCTCCACGCTGCACAGGACCTGGCCGAGGCACTGGCAAAGGTAATACGAGCTGGGGAGTGTGCTGCACCCCCTATGCCCCCCCCACCACTGAGCTCAGCAAGTCATGGCAAGAAAGGTGGGGTTTTTTGCTGAAGGTCAGGATATGACAGTGTTGCCTTAATGGGAATATGTGAGATCTGCTACTGCTGGCTCTGCTGTTGCTGCTGCAGGTTAAACACTCAGCAGAAGCACATGCAGCTCCCAGAAAAGGACTTGACTTGTGCTGAAACACAAGAAGAGCCCCAAGGAGGAAAAGTGGGCAAAGTGGGCTAAGAGGAATGTGGGTGATTGTGCATTTTAAAACACGATGGTTTGAAGCTGAGTTCTGGTACCTGTCTGTGGAAATGGCTGTGGGAGCCGTTTCCTCAGTCTGAATTTTGCCTTGAATAAAATCAAGCAAATAGTGCAGGAAATTTGAAAACAAACAACCTTTTCTAAAAAGCAGCATTTTTCAACCATGCTGTCCCTTCTGGTGCTTCCTCCTGTGCAGAGTGGCCAGGACCTGTGGCTGACAGGAGCTCTGCTCCCAGTGCAGGGAGCTGGTGGCTCCCTCTGATCCAACACACCTGCACCTGGGGCATAGTTGTGTCTCAGTGGGGCGGGCTCCTCTGCTGGGCTGAGCCCCCTGAGTGCCCTGTGGCCAGGGGGTCCCCTCGGTGTGACCTGCTCTGCAGGCTCTCCAGCCCCCTGGAACTGCCAGTGATCCGCTGCCACCTGCACCTTGTCCATGGCATTCCCTGCCTTGGCGTTACCTCCCATGGGGTTTCACACTGCTCTTGCATATGTTAACCAGGATTCCCTATCAAACAGGGGTAGATAGTTTGAAAAACAAGATATCGATGCAAGTGTTGAGCCACTTTATTGGCTTGTTCACGTATTAGCAGCTGTCGCTCCCTTCCTGCTGCTTGTGCTCAGAATGGATTTTTATTGCTTAATTCTCTGTAAGTGAAGTGATAGCAAATTGTAAAATCCTATTGCTTAACATGTAGTATTAAGTATTGAACCAGCAAAAGAATCAATTACAGGTTTGGTCACTGATTAGCTTGACTATTTATGGAATGTAACGTCAAGTCTCATTATAATTCTGCTCTTTAATTCAGGAAATAAAGCCCATGTGGGGAGCCAATGGCTGTGAGCAGTGCTGCTCCAGCTCTCCAGCTGGGGGATGCTCAGCACTGTGCTGCAGGGAGGTGTCATCTGCAGCCTGCTCTCCACATCTCCACCAGGGCAAGGCCAGCCCTGGGGCTCCATCAGGGTCTCCCCGTCCTGCAGGAGATACAACCGAGCCCGAATCCATCTCTCTGTTTCTCTGCCCTCTTTTCCTCACCCATGGAGGTTCCAGGGGCCAGCTGCAGGGTTGAGGACAGGGAATGTCCTGTAGCCCTGATGCACCTTCACGTCTCCTTACCACTTGCCCCCACCTTGTGATTCCCTGCACACTGGTGGGCAGTCGATGGTGGGCAGCTGAGCTGACACTGTCCTGAGCGAGAAGCCTCATGACCAGCACCCCAGCTCAGGGAGCAGCTCTTCACTGGACTTTGCAACCAGTCTTGGGCTACTTCCTTACTGCCAGACCCTGGGTGTAAAGTAAAGGATGTCTGGCATCTGAAATCCTGACAAGCCCTTCGAGGCTCCTGCCAGTGGGGAAAATGGGGTGGGAAGCAGTTTGCAGGAGCCTTTAGCTGAGGGTCATATGACAGAGGACTCGGACCTCAGTTGGGTCACTGGGTCTATCCAGGACCTTAAAGAACTCTGTCTTGCTTTAGGTAAAATATTGGTGCAATGACCCATGTCAAATGAACTATGAGGAGGTGTCTGAGCCCAAGTTAAATCCTTGCAGAAATTGCTAAATCAATTGTAATTGGTGTCTGGTCTCTCCTGGAAAACCTCCAAAGCAGGAGGTATAGGGGAAGCTGTGCTCTTCTATGGGGGATGGGGTGTCAGTTCCATACAGGATGAGCTGGGTTGGCTGTGAGAGAAGCTGGCATTTCCCTCCCTACATCTGCTGGGGCAGACAGCAAAGGTGGGGAGGGCTCATGCTGAAACTTCTTCCCTTCTGCTTCTCCTTTCTGACTCACAGCAACGTGTCCTGCACATGTTTCCCTTGGCTGTGTAAAAACTCCTGGAAAAGGTTGTGGCTTGTGACAGGGCACAGAAGCTTTGCACCATCCTGGGGCTCCCAGGGACTCCTGGTGGTCCTGTGGGACTAAGCCTTCACTGCCCTGATTCTGGGGACTCTGGTCTTCTACAACCTCCCTCGCCAGTGGCTGCCTTTGCTGATGGACAACTGCAGTTGGATTTCCAAATTACACCAGCTCGGATTAGATTCAATATCCCTTTTCTCAGGCCAGACAACCCTTTAATTCCTTTTCTTTCGATTGCATGGGGACCCTCCGTGCAGCTCAGACCCTTTGGCAGAAAATCTTTGATGTGCCGAGGCTGTTGTGTGCTGCTGCTGCAATAAACCGAAGACACAGAGCTCCAGCACAAACAGCGGGAGAGCAGCGAGTTTTCCCTTCCAGCACTGAGATTTCTGGAGGCTCCTTCTTGTCTGGCTGAGCTTATCCCCCTTCCACGAGCAGCTCTGCTGGCATACTAATTTATAGTGTGCTTGAGCAGTCCCCCTGCATCCTGAGCGAGGATGGTTTGGGAAATTAAAGTTTGTAGGAAATGCATCAAAAATCTGATGTCCTTAAGCAAGACATCTGTTTTTCCAGCCAGGAAAAGGGAGGCTGTGCCTGACTGCAGTGCTGGGGGTCAGCGGAGAGAGAGGAGGGACGGGTGCTGCTGTGGCAGGGGACATGGAACTGATGTCCTGGCGAGGGGAAGGCTGGGGGGGTGCCTGGGGTCTGTGGGCTCTGGGAGTGTGGTGCTGCCCCAGCAGCTACATTTCACCTGGACTGCGCTGGCCTGGGCACGTTCCTGGTGCTGGCAAATAATAAATAACAATAATGATTATGGAAGCGCTCTGCGTGTGCCCCATGGGCTCTGCAAAAAACTTCTACATCAAAATCCAACTGCAATGTTTTCCCCCTTGTCTAATTCACAAAATATGCCCATAAAAACAATAATTTATCTGTACGAGGGCAAGTCCTGAGGTATTTAGTGAAGATTGGTAGCTGCTGACTGTATCCCATCCTAGCGGAGTGAGACCCAGTGGGATTCCCTGGGACTTTGTGCAAGTGCAGAAGAGTTCTGGGGACGTATATTAAAAAAATCATTAAATGACATGGTATTTGCTACTTGGGATTAAGCTCTGGGATAGATCTGGTCCCACCCCAGCCATGTCTTCTAACTTGCTCTCAATGTCCCTGGGCTCTGGGCCTGATTCAACTTCTGATGTTCCGGACAGAAGCCAAGAGCAAGCGCTGCTCCCTGTCTCCAGGTTTGACTTTCATATCATGGCTCTTCAGTGTACTGAAATCTGTGTGGTGCTTAAAATTCAGCTATGTTTGTCGGAATTCAATTACCCCTGAAGATTACACAAAGATTATCAAAGTTGTAAACAGCAGAATATGCTCAGAGATCAATGAAGCGCAGCAAAGACTATATTTAACAGGAGAAATAAAAGTGGGAGCATGCTGGCAAACCCTGACAGTGGAGCATAATGTCGCATCATCACGCTGAAGGTTGGGAAGTAATTGAAATCTATGTTAAAGCACAGTATATCCCTGTGCAGATTTGCAGGCACAGAACCCAATTCCAGCTCTAATGTCTGAGCAATTCATTTGGTTTAAGCAGACCCAGGCTTGGGGGGTTCTCATTAGGTGCCAGCGGGGAGCACTGGTCTGTGCTGCTGCCCACAGTGCCCCTGCTGCCCCCACACTTTGCCCTCTCTCCTGGCAGCCTGCAGGAAGCAAAAGCCCTTCACCAAGGGAGTGGGGGGGGTTAGGGGACAGGATGATTGCCCTTAATACAAATGAATCATCTTGGCATTTCTGTTTGGGTGGATCTGGTAGGAGGATGTTTCAGCTCTGCAGCTGTGCCCATGGGCAGCACTGGGGCAGGTGCTGGGGTCAGTGGTGCTGCTGATCCCATTGCCGGTGGAGTGCCTTGCTCTGGGAAGTGCCCTATCCTGGGGGTCATGCCCTGCCCTGGGATGGTGTCCTGCCCTGGCAGAACATCTGCTGCCTGAAGAGTTTGAGGTGGCTGAGGAGCAGCAGGAGGGACTAAGGGTGCTGAGTCCCAACTGCCGGCCCTGTCTTGGAGTGTGGTTGTCCCTGCTGCACTGGAGTTGTCCCTTTGTCCCATGGCATGCTGTGCCCTGTGGGATGCTGTGCACGTGGGACTCCTTCACCATGAGCACCCTTCCTGGTGCCCCAGCTGCCTGCAGAGCCCTGGCAGGTCCTCTCCAGGCAGCTGCAGCTCCAACGTGTTTGCGGTTTCCATTGTCATGCTGGAGGCAGCAGCCAGCTGATTTTTCTTCTCTGTAATATATTGCCACTATAATACCAAGTCTAGCAGAACAATGAACTCTAGAGGATGGAGATACCTTCCTCCTATTTTGCAAACTAAACATAATTTTTATTTGTGCTCAGGTGTCTGGTGCAAGGGGAGACAGGAGGGGGACGATGCCGGGTAGGGGGAACTCTGTCCCTGGTCCTGCCTTGGGACTCAGTGCTCCTTCTGTCCCTGCAGCCCCTGCAGCATTGGGATGCAAGGAGGGAAACCTCCTTTTGTCAAGTATTGTGGGGTTTCAGAAAAAACTCTTTAACTCAGATTAATTACTGTTATCTGGCCTCACCGGGGCTGGTCTACCTGCTGCAGCCAGAATGGGCTGAAATTCTCATTCCCTTTCTGCCTTCCTCTTTCTCTCCTCTCTCTCTCTCTCTCTCTTTTTTTTTCCCTATTTACTTCTGCTTTAATCTGCATATTATCATCAGTGCAAAGACCTCTGAAATAACATCTGACAAATGATGCCTATTAAAAAAAACTCTGCACTGTCCTCTTTCACCGCCTTCCAATTTGGGCTAGCACTATAACTATGCATCAATAGACAAGCAATATTATGTTAAGAACATGATAAAATACCAGCAGCTTCATAATGGCAGCAGCCAAATGGTAATTTCTGCTTCAGAAATTGGTCATTTATTTTGCTGGTCTGTTCTTACGTTCAAATTAGATGAAGTTTAATATACTGTAAAATTGAATGTATTCTATCCTTTTCAACAAATATGGCATGTATGAAATGATTTATGGGTCTTACAAACCTTAAAATGTTAAATAATCTCCTTTTTCCTGTGCCTTAAGTCAGTGATGCCAAATAGTTTAAATACAGAGAAGCAAAACTTTATTAGCTCCTATCCTGATCATCACCTTATTTTGCTGCATTTACAGAGATAGGAACAGTATTTAACATATTAGACCGAGTTTAAAAGCACCCATATTAATTGGTACATTAATTTTACCCTATTAACTGTAATTGGTAGGAAAGTGATTCTTCCCCAGTAAATGTTGTAATTTGTGTTTTAAATTTTTAATAAGTCATCACTGCAGATGCCTAAATGAGGGAGCTCCCCTCGTCTCGAACCTCCGGCCCTGCCGTGCTTCCCGTGTCCAGTGGGTCGTGGGGCTGCCCCGCAGCATCCAGGAACACCAGCCCGTGGCTTCACCTCTGCCAGTGCCCTCCCTGCCTCTGGCTCTGCCCGTGGCGTCCCCGGCACACCCCTCATGTCAGCTCAGCCACGTCTGAACCCAAACGTGTCCCCTCTGTCCTTTCCCCAGGGAGTCCCAGCGTTGGTGGGCCTGCTGCTCGTGGGTTGCTCCGAGGTGCACAGCAGTGGGATGCTGAGGGTGCTGAGGCCGTGATGACTGCCGGGCAAAGCCAGCTCAGAGCTGGCAGTGCAGGGTCCCTCCGTCCCCCTGGGGCCAAAACACACTGGGCTGTCACCCTTCCACTGGTTTGTGAGCTGCTCTGCTCGGGAGAGGCAGAGCCAGGATCAGCATTTGGGGTGCTTAAGATTACTGAAAATGTGCAAACCTCACCCTGATTTGAAAATAGGTATTTTAACATGGTCAAACTTTTTGAGTGCCTGGCAGCTGTAGCTCAGGGTATATTCAGCTCCCCACAAGGCTGGCGAGAGCAGCTCCTCTAAGCAGGGGAGGGAAGTTTGATGGGGCCTGCCCTGCCCCCCAGGATGTCCCCCTTCCCCAGCCTGATTGCACATTAAACCCTCTCCGAAGGTCTGGCCCCAGATCCAGGGAAATCCCTGGGGTGACTGCCCTGGCTGTGGGGTGGGGTGATGGGTGACACAGAGTCAGCCAAGGAGCAGAATGAGGGTGACTCCCTCCTGGCTTGCAGTTATTTAAAAACAAATTGTCTCCTTGCCCTTCGCCTTTCCTCTGTCTCCTGATCAGCAGCTTGTCCCTGAGGATAAGCCTCAGAGCAGCACAATCTCCTGCATCCCCTGGAGCCACAGCCCTCTGCGCCAGGAGAAGTGAGAAGCCTTTTATTCTGTTTATTTGCTCTATATAATTTTTCCTGCTCTTGCTGACCCTTCTGGGATGTGTTCCACCCTTCAGGCTCTCTGCTGGGTGCCAGAATTACTGAGCTTAGGCTATATTTGCATTTCATATCCTAGTTAAACCAACATCATCAAGGTCAGGACACACTGTTGAGTTGGAGTAGGCTACAAGACAGCAGCCCCTGCTCAGCTGAGGGGCAAGCACAGAACCCAGCCCCCCACTCTGGGGAGTGCCCGTGCTCATCCCAGCCCTCCCCCAGCCAACAGAAGGGGCTTCTGCTGTGGGCTCTGCCCTCCAGCCCCCCACAGGAGAGGCAGAGCAGGGGCTGCTTCCCTGGGGAGATTATTCTGAGTGTTCTCATTGTGAAAAATTTTCCTCTTGTGTCTAAATGGACCCACCCTGGGAGGAACTGGTACCCATTTCCCCTTGGCTTTTCCATGTGACTTCTTGTACAAGGGGATTCTTATGGTTATGCCCCTCTCGAGGGGCACAACCTCCCTACCCGCAGTGCAGGGGTGCTGATGTGTATCTCCGTGTGTGTGTGTGTGTGTCCTGCAAACAGGCTGTAACAAGCAGCAGCTGCAGAGAACACAGAGATGTGCTGTAATGATTTTTACATCCATGAACACTGTCTGGTTTTCCTTTCATTAAGGAACATTTCTTATGGGAAAGTAGCTGGATTTCTGATGTGAAAAAATAGTTCTGTTCAAGACTGAGAGCTGTTTAGAATAAACGCCAGACACTGTGTGATGGAGACATTGCATGGAGACTTAATGCTGGTCACATCCCTTCTCTGCCAGTAAGTCAAGGATGTGTCTTTGCTATTGTATTTGGTGACTCATCTTTCAAATAATCATCTCTGGAAGAATTCTGTGCCAAGATGAAAAAATGCCTGGATCCCAGAAGCGTGTGTGTGTGTTCTGTGAGTACAGCCCAGGAGGGAGCTGCAGAACAGCTGTGCTTGTCCTTGCCATGGGGGTCTGGGGCAGTGGGACATGGACTGGCACTATTCCCTTGCCCAGGCAGCCCTGCCCTGGGCACAGGTCAGGGAAGGGGTGAATGCTAGTTCTGGCAGGAGGTAGCACTGTCTTGTGCACATCCCAATGTGGTTTGGCTGGAGAACAGGGTCAGGCAGGGACCCCTTGGCCAGCGGCAGATCCGTGCTATGGGGCAGCCACAGAACTCTGCCCCACACCTGTCTGTGCCCACCTGCCTTGGGGCTGAAGCCACGGCTACCTGAGCTTTCGAGCACCTGAAGGCTTCCTTCGTCCTCAGGGCAAAATATGCAGATTAGGTGAGTAAGTGAAGTGCTGTATGCTAATGCATTCAACAGAGCCACTGTTCCATAACATCCAACCTACATACGGAGTATGTGCTGGAATTGGCTTCCCTGGAAAACATTTACTCACTGCTTAACAAAAAGTTACATGAACTCATTAAATACGTAACAAGATGGTGAATAGCAGAGAAGCTGTAGCTGCTGTGTGGGCTGAGTCCCAGCAGCTGTGCCCATGGAGAGAGCTGGATTCCTTGGTGGCACTGAGAAGGCTCTGGCAGCAGATGTGTGCCTGGTAATGGTGAAATGTGGCAACAGCATTTTATTTGTAGCCCATGGTGTAAATGGCCCCTAGCCAGGCTGCCAGGCTGTGAGCACCATCTCTGACCAGGCTGCACCACACTGGACTGGCAGCCATGTGGCCAGTGCCATCAGCAATCCGCGGCTCTGTGTGTAACCTCCCCCCCGAAGGAGCAGGTCAGCTCCATGCAGGTGCTCCAGGTGCAGGTTCACTCCATGGCGCAGGAGGAAGAGTCTCCTGTGTTGCAGAATTTGGGGCACCACAGTTCCCTCTCCGTTGTGGAGTGTTGCTGTGTGCCCAGCACCCTCGAGAGTGCCCAAGCAATGTGTGCATGGTCAGGGCTCCAGCTCACATTGCTGTGAGCTCTTGTTTTCTGTGTGTGAATGCTGCAGTTTTGACAGGACCAAGGGCTGACTGGCTGCTCTGAGAGCTCTGCTGCCGCGAACAGAGCAAGACAGATGGACATGCTGGTAGCATACGCCATTCCCTTTGAGTTACATGGAAAGATGTTTTCCCCAACAGAATGGGGTTGAAACTCATAGTTCTCAGGACATTAGAGGATTTCTAGCATATGTCTCTGGGAGCACTGGCTTGGGTTTGGTTTTTCACTTTCTGAGAGTAATTCTCATACCGTAAATCTTACAAATCAACTTTGCCATATAAGTAGTCATAAGTAGTCATATCTGGAAGGAAAACATCAGGCTTACAATTTTATTGTTAACTCCTGCTAAAAGAAAATGTTAGTTAAACCATTTTTCTGTCTTACAGAGACACAGAGATGGCCCCAGACCACAGGGATAAGCCTGAGTTCTTGCTGCTGTGCCTGCTCTCCAACTTGGGAGCTGCAGCTCTCCAGAACCTGTGAAGCCCCTCTCAGCAGGACCCTCCTCTGTTGTGAACTCTGGCAGATTGTGAGAACTGGAAAGTGGTCAAATCACAGCCTCTTAGCACAGTCACTAATGAAGTGTCTGCGCAGCCTGGTCTCATGCCAGGCAGGGCCGTGCTGGTGCCAGTGCTTGGGACTAAGAAGTGGTACAGTTGCCTGAAGGGTTGCAGTGGGCTTTTAAGAAAAAAAAATTCTGAGCAGTAAACCTTTGCTAGGCAGTAAATGTCTGCTGGACAAACAGGTCAGCCCACAGGGCAGCCACAACTATCAGTGCTTGGGCAAAGCACGGTAAATCATTCGCCCCGCTCCAAGGAGATCATCTGCTGTGAGCAGCTCCTGCCACTGGCCAGTCGCTCCAGCCTCTGAAACCATGGGATGGGGAGGAACAGCCAGCCACAGTGTTGAGAAATGAGATTAAATTAGCAGGAATTAACTGTGATGAGACACTTCTCCCAGGTGAATTGGGAACACTGAGGAAATGGAGCACTTTTCCATCCTCCACCACAGCACTGGACAGGGAGAGGTTTCCGATGCAGGCACAGCATCCAGTCCTGTGGCTTCACATGTCATGTGAATGTTATGATTCCCTGGAAAAAGCTGAATTTGTCAGAAGATTTGCTCTCAGCTTATTCTTCTCAGACAAAATCCTTCAAGAGGTGAGGCCACCCTCGTGACTTGCTTATTCTTCACTCCTTTCATTAACTGCAACTTCTCCTGCAGTAACTTTCTTAGATCCAGGCAAAACCCAGCCATTTTCTTCCCCTCATTGAACTAGGGCTGAATCCCAGCTGAGAACAGCTGGGTGCTGCACAGGGTCCCTGGGGAGGGGGACAGATGTCGGTCCCTGGGGTGGGAACACTGGAGCACCTGCTGACCAAGCTGGCACTGTGGCTGGGGGAGTGCGGCTCAGCCAGCACCTGACAGGGCGATGCCACTGCCTGGCAGTGCTGCCAGCTGCACTTAGAGCTTCCCAAACCCTTCTCTCTCCCTGGGAAGTGTCTCCCTCTGCCACTGCCACATTTGATTTTGCTAGCAAGGGCTGCAGGCCTGGTGGCTCTGCCGTACCTGGTGGCTCTGCTTTACCTGTGGCTCTGCTGGACCTGCCGCTCAGGTGCCTGGCTGCAGCACCAGCCCTTGCTGCACACTGACCCCGCAGCCTCTCCAAACAAGCTTTGAAGGATGCTTACACTATTAACAGGGTATATTTATAACTGTTTATCTCTGTCAGTTGGGTGGAAAATTGCCAGATGTGCCGTTTGCCTTCATTACACAGACATTTCCTGCATCATCTGGATCAGTTCACTAAGCAGCGTCACTGCCAGGGAAACGTCATTGCTCGTGCACAGTGTGGATATTTGTGGGATCTGCCTTGGTGAGTACAGGCAGCAACACCCTGGAGGCAAGTTTCCCCACTGTGCAGCTCTCTGGATTTAGCCTTGTGGGAGGTGAAGAGTGCAGCGGAGCCGGGAGCTCCTCACTAGGGTCAGAGCAGCGGGGGCTGCCAGGGCTGGGCAGTGCAGTCATGGAGAACAGTTCGCTGCCCCTGGGCTGGCTCACACTGCTGGAGCTGACACCCCCCCACACCGCTTTGGAGGCAGTAGGAAACCCCCTGGAGAGGGCTGTTCCCCTGCTGTGAGGGGTGCTCAGGAGCTGCCAGAGGGTCCCTGCTGGGCAGGGGATCCTGGGTAGCACAGATGCCCCACAAGCAGGAGAGGTGACTCAGAGACAGCAAATATCCCTTCTTCTGATAGAGAAGGAGGCAAGAAGATAAGAACGGCTTAAACAGAAAGAAATTGCCTCCAAATAAAATGTTTTTCCTCGTTTCCCATGATATAGTGAAATTTCTTCATGGGCAGATAGTCAGAGTAGAGTCCATTACACTCCATGCTTTTTGCCTTGAAATATAAATAGCTGCATCTCATATAAGTGTTTGTTATGAGGAAATGCGTGTGCCAGGAAAAGTTAGACATTAAACCATTATTTCATGCAGAAAGATATTGCTAAAGGGAGAGGATTACTTACTATATTAATTCTGTCCTTCAGCTACCAGTATGTCTCTGCACATAATGACTTTAGTCACAAATGTGGTGGTGTAATAATCCCAGTTACCTCAATTCCAATTTTGTTGGAGACTGCGCACACAGTGACCCTCCCTCTGGGCCCTGTGGGACAATGGGGCAGCAGGAGTGAGAGCAGAAATTCCTGTTAACATGTAGGTAAATCTGGCAGCCTCTCTCCTTCCACAGGGTGCATATGGGCAAGTGCTGATATTTGGTATCAGACCTTGCGTTACAACTAAAAATTTCAAAACATCCCTGTTGGTGGTATAAAGTAGTAGTGATGTGACCCTCAAACTATTTCTTCTGATTTCCAGTCTTGTACCTGGAGTCAGAAGAGCATCTTAAAAGGAATCAAGAATTTTCTAATCAGATTTATTTCCCAGCAAATGACTCATAGAGGGAAAGTTTCTGAGGTCAGCAAAACCAAAAAACTCCAAGCACGGTGTCCCAGGAAAGCTGGGAGGTGACAGCATCAGTTTGTTTATTTGTTTCTGCCTGGACTGAGTAGGATGTCACAGGCTGTTGGCACAGGGCGCTGCAGGGCCCAAGGTCACAGGCACCAGTGCACAGGGAGGCAGCGGCCGAGGGCAGGGTTATTCCTGCTGACAGAGCTGGAACGGGTCACTGTGGTGTTGCAACCTGCCCAGCTGACTGATCCCCACACTGCTGCCCTCCTGGTCCCAGGGTATGAGAGGTGATGGCAGAGCTCCTCGCTGACACTCTGGGTCCTGTGTTTGCTGACGCAGGTGCAGAATGCAGAGCTGCTGCACAGAGGAACGGGAACAGCAGTGAGCAGCAGGGTCTGATACCACCATGTGATCAGAGCCCATCTGGGGCACAACAAACCCAAAATGATAGCATTTGGGTTCTCGGAGGAGTAAGAGTGGTCAGTAGAGCTGCCTCCTTGGACAGCCAGAGGGCAGACTGACCTGCTGAGGAGCCTGGTTGACAGAGTTCCTTGGGAGGCAGTCCTGAAGAGCTCAGGATGCCTCCAGGGATCTACAGGCCTGTCAGTCCGACCTTGGTGTCAGGGAAGCTTATGGAGCAGATCGTCTTGAGTGTCAACATACAGCACGTACAAGACAACCAGGGAATCAGGCCCAGTTTAGACTGGATATTAGGAAATAATTTCTCCATGGAAAGGGTTGTCCAGCCTGGTACAGGCTGCTCAGTGCAGTGATGAAGTCACCATCCCTGGAGGGACTTGGAAGCCATGTAGATGTGGCAGCTGGGGACACGTGGTGGCCTTGGCAGTGCTGGGGGAGTAGTTGGACTCAATGGTCTTAGAGGACTATTCCAACCTAAACAATTCAAAGATTCTATGATGCCATGTAGTAAGTCATCCTTATTCAAAGGGCTCTGTTTGAAACCTGGCATTGGCATATACAGAACATGTTGCATCTTTGCTGGTACCTCTTCAATCTGGCTTGCAAGACATCCTGGAGGACGTGACCTTGGAGGCAGGCAGAATATCGAACCTGCATAATCTGAGCATCTCCACATTGGTGGCAGCCTGTTGGGTACAGGGCAGTTAATAAATAATGAGGATGTCAAAGATGACAGCAGGAAAAGTGGGAGCAGGTAGCAGCTTTGCAGCCAGTTCTCTGACAGCCGCTTGGCAACCTCCAATTAGGAGGTGTGTGCTGGTGTTCATCGCAGTGCAGAGCACCCGGCGCCTGCTCCCGGGAGCCAGGATGCAGCACTGGGGCAGCCTGCGGCACTGCACTGGCTGGACACGCTCCCGAGGGCATGGGGAACTGGTGAACACTTTGAAGAGCAAATCCCAGGAGGCAGTGGGAGGCTCCCAGCTACAGCATTGCAGAGATACAGGGCAGCGGCTGCCACGAGAGCTGCGCTCGCTGCCCTCCAACAGGGTGGGCCAAGGGGGGTAGAATCCTGCTCGGAGCAGAGACTGAGGCGTTGCAAGAGACAGCTGGATCAGCTGAATATGGGACTCTCTCGGGGCTTGGGGGAGAGGAGTACACTGGCCTCAGTGCCACGTTAAGGCGCGGGTGCTGCCGGGGCACCTCCGCAGGGCACTAGTCCCTGCTCACAGGTGTATCCTTCAAGGGCTGAATTATACCACACCACAACTCAAAGATTAGGACCCTGAGGTGTAATTGATCTTCCGATGGCTTTTTAAACATCTGGTGAGAAGGGGCTGCTTTCCAAACAGCAAAGTCTACACCAAAATGATCTTGATTTGAATAAGTATTCCATCCCTGTTTGGTAAATATACCCAGTGTTAATGGTGCTTAATGGTGCCTGTAATTGGTGTCTAAAGTTATTTAAAAGTAAATTTACCAGAAAATAATTAGCAATTTTATAGTTCACTACTTCCTAATCTTGTTGATAAAAGTTTTTCCGTGGTTTTTATCAGATGACACAATAGGGCTCTGCTGCGAAATAACCTTTTTCAAATGAGCAGGAAATTGTGCACACAAAATAAGATTAAAAAAATTTCCTCCTAATTTCTTTGCCTGGCAGCCAGCCCTCTCTCTCCTTTTATTATCCACTGACTTATCCTTAATCAGCAACTGAAACTTCCCAGGCATTGCTTGGGGATTTGTTCTTTGTGACCTTGGGAGGTGCACCCCAAGCTGCGAGGTCAGTGAGGAAAGCTGTCCCCCACTGCAGGGACAAACCTCACTGCAGGACACACAGGCTGGCCTTGGTCAGGACCAAGGTGGTCCTGGTCCTCCTCCTGGTCCTGGCTGCAGTATGGCCCTTTTGGCAGTGGTGGAGCTGTGGCCCATGGGGGAGGAAGGGGCAGCCAGCTGGGCTGGCAGGTGGCAGATCATGGCCAGCGCTGTCCTGTCGTGGCTCCCACTCATGGGGTGTTGGTGCTGCTGGGGGGGTCCAAGAGAAACGGAATCGAGAAATGCAGCTGCTACAACGATTTATTGTTTAGTGCTGTGGGTTCCAGGGTTCAGTTCCAGACGGTCATGTCGTTCAGGTACAGAGACACCGACCGACAGAGACGCATTTGGGAGGAGGCGACAGCACAGCAGGTTGGGTTCAGAACAGATCAACTCTCCATTTTCAGTCTCTGAACCAGAAAGTACCAGCTTTTCCAGAACAATCAATCACCCAGTCTGTATATAAAATTAAATATAATTTATGCTTTGCTAATTGAAACCAAATACAAAATTCAATTTCCTGTGTATTCTAATGCTGACATTTGAATAGTTTAAAAAAAAAGGTGTTACTAACCTGACTCTCGTTTGGCACACCACTCTCCAGCCATATAGAAAATAATTCTCCCTCCAGCCCTGGTGACAGCGCAGCAGCCATGGGGTGCATTTCAGAAGAACAAAACAGAATAACCTCCCCCAGTCCCTGTGCCCCCAGCCCACCCCAGAGTGCCTGGTGTGTACCTCGGGAAAGGGTTGGGGGCAGGGGAGTCCTATCCCACCATGCTGAAGTGGTTGGTGTCCATGGGGCAGCCGCTCAGGGCAGGGGAGCGGGGTCTCCTCTCCCACTGGGCACACATCAGCTCCTGCCAAGCTGGAGATGACATCTGGTATAAAAAATAAACCTCTGAATATATGGCAGAAATAATAGGAGTGGATGTGGAGTGGCAGGCGGGAGAGGCGCAGTGGGCACAGCGTCTCCCCGGCCCACCCAAGAACCATCGTCCCCTGGGGCTGAGCCCCTCTGATGGGCAGCCAGGGCCACCAGTCCACCACCTCCACTGTCCGCCAGGGCCAGCCCAACACTGTGCCAGGACTGCAGCATGCTGGACACAGGCAGAGATTCCTGGATATCCCTCTGGTGACAGGAACATTGGGCCTGGAGCTCCTCATCTTCCAATAAGTATCTTGCACCAAATCCAAATTATGCAACAACAGGTTTAGTTCAGGACCTGTTCTGACATTTTAATAATATGTGAAGCACTGTAAAATTATTCCTATTACATACTTCCAATTTTCCTGTAATAATTTGGAAGTTTGTGGGTTTCTGAAAACTGTGCTGTATCAGGAGCTGATTTTAAATCTGACCAGGCTGATGGGAACTGACGTGACGTCAGCAGGGACCTTGTGGTGCCCCTCCAGCATGGCCCATGCAGTAAATTGTCCAAATGGCTTCAGCTTTTATCATCCAATACAAGGCACCAGCACCACTTCATGGTGTAATGAACCACACGACAGGCCCTGGAACCCCAAGTAGGTTCAGTCTGTCACCCAGTGCAACGCTGATTTCATTTGGTTAGCTGGAGCCGTAGGGAGTTCTCCATTAATCAGAGCTGAGTCCTGGTTCTCCCGCAGCAATCCCGCTCTCCATGCTGCCAGGGACCTGCTGTCCAACAGCACGGGGCTTGCATGTCATTACATCCCACCCTGGAGGCATCTGTAGCCCTCATCAGAGCAAAGGGAGCAGCCGGCAGTATCCGAGCGTGCGAGGGACCGTTTCAGCAGCTCTGTGTTTCTTCCCCATTGTTCTCTCTCTGCCTGTTCTCTCTCTCATTTTCCTCAGCGATGGAGGTGGAACCCTGCAGCTGTGTCGAAGCACTGCTCCTGCTCTCTGCTGGGCCCAGCAAGCAGCTCCCATGGCGTTGGAGGATCCAGCTGGGATATAGGTTTAGTCTACAATTTCTACCAGGATTTGCAAATTTAGTTGACTTGGCCGTTTCCACTAGAAAGCACAGGTTTTGTGTGCTGAGCAGTGCTTGCCCTGGGAATTAATTACTGTTTTGTAATTCTGAAGTATGATGAAGGCTGCTTCCCTGTTCTGCAACCCCAGCTGTCCACAGCAAGCAGCAGGGATTGCATTTTCAAGGTGCAAATGAACAGCAGTGCCAGGGGTCCCAATGGTCAGACCCTGTGCTGGGGCTGTCCTCAGACCTCTGCCCTGCAGCCACCCCCGGGAGCGCCCGGCTCCGAACTGTGAGCAGGGCACGGCACGGCCTCGCCAGGAGGTGCTGCACAGACAAGGTGTGGCTTCATGCTGTGCCTTGGCCGGGCACTGGGAGCCTGGCTTGCTCCTGGAAACCTGGGGAATGTTCTTTCAGCTTCTAGGAGGGTGAGAGTCTGGGAGGATCCCAGTTCTGACCTCACTGAGCATCCCAGCAAAGCAGGAACAACTCTCTTCCAACAGTGGAGATGTACCAGTCGGAGGAGAACTGGGCCCAGGTGTTTGTGGCACTTAGTAAATTCTAGTTTTAGTGCAACAAGTAATTGAAACATGTGGTGCAAATGAAGTTCTGTACATAGTTCCATTGCAGCATAACTGGCTTCATTCCTTCCACACACTAAGAGCAGTGTGCATATGAGTGCACACGGCGTGAATTTACCAGACCTGATGCCGTTGTTTGGGAAAAACTAAAATCCAGGGCAGGAGAAATCAAATATATGGGTTTGTCCCAGTGCTGGGTTTTGGGAGCTGCCCTCCCACCCAGCTCGCTGTGGCAGGAAGCCTGGTCCTGCCTGCCTGGCGGCAAGGGGGACACCAGCAGTGAAATGTCAACACAAAGTACCCCATCACCCCAAGGAGCCCTGCTCCCTCTGCCTCCTCCTCCTCCTCCCACCCACCCTTGACCCCCACTGTCGTGGTGGGGAGAGCCCGAGAGCAGCCCGAGGTGACAAGCCACTGCAGTTTCAGAAGTGGACACGCGGAGCAACTTTGGCTGCAGCCCGGACAGCGCAAGAGCCTGGAACGCACAGGGCTGAGCCTCTGGCCTCGAGTGAGTTTTGAGTCTCAAATGATGACTCCCATCTCAAAAAAAAAAAAAGGTTTTTTCCTGATCTTGTGTTTCTACTTATCACTTTCTTCCTGCTCCCACTGGAAATCTTGGCCCGTCATTTGGTAAAACATGACATTGAAGGGTTTGTAAAATTTCCGCAGTCTGTGGATGACATCTGGGTCTATTTTGGGGTGAGTTCGACCCTTGGACTTGCCCAAGCACCGGGGAGCACTGCTGTCCTCTGGCTTCTTTAGACAGGGAAACCCCTTGGTTTTATTAAAATAAAAATGCTTCTCTGTCACAATCCTTTTGAGGCCTAGGAAGTCCTGGACCTTGGCCATTTCCCCTGCTGGGTCAGTGATGAGCCTCTCACCACTGACAAAAAGGATCTGGGAGAGGGGGAAGTACTGGAGCCAGTTCTCCAAGTGCAGGGCATAAATCCCGATGCGGATTGCACTCCAAGAGGCGTCAATCAGCCCCAGAGTCCGGTTCTTGAAGGCCAGCACCTCGAAGGTGGGGATCTCCGGCTTCTTGGAGAGTGTCTGCGTGTAGTCCGAGATGGCCCTGGTGACCGGGTTCCGCACCACCACGATCAGCTTCGTGTCCTTGGCCATGGAGTGAATGCGCCTGGGGGCCTCATTGGTCACGAAGTAGCTGGGGGTCTTCTCCATGGTGATCTGGCCATCCAGCGTCTTGGGCATCACATTCCTGTGCAGAAGCAGAGGAGGGGGTTAGTGAGGGGCCAGGCAGGGGTGGGCATCCCAGCGTCCCTCCTGCCCTGTGCAAGTGTTGGCAGGATGTTCAGGAGGAGGGACGCTGTCACTCCCATAGGTCCCACAGACCCAAACACTTCTGACTTTGTTTCTTCTCAGCCCCTGGCCATGGTGGGCACCTGAAATGTTAAGTCAGCCTTGGTGACACATTATACAGGCAATTTGCCATAGGCATACGTAGACCAAAGCTAATTGACACTAAACCTGCACAATACCTGCCTGTTCAGAAGCCATCTGCTCCCATTTGCTCAATTAAGCCTATTCATTCCAGAGCTGCTGTACAGAGCAGCGCAGTTCGGATTACACAGGACCTTTTTGTTATGATGACATGCTTTTAAATGTCTCAGCTAATAAAACTTAATACAGAATAAGATCCCTTGCTTCTAGTACAATAATTAAATTTATTTACTATCTTGTGTGTGAGAAAGAATGACTTTTCTTTTATCTCTAATTCACATGCTCTGTCAATAATTAATTGCTGCTGGGTTTTGAGCTTCCCATGCAAGCACTTTTATTAGCCAAAAGGAATTTGCCTACTGGATAAATTAGCATGTAGCAAGATTTTCCTGGATAGCATATTACCATATCGTGAAATGAAACTGCAGTGAAATAGCAGTTATGGCTAAGAAAATGAAGAGGTAAATGCTTGTCCCAGTGCCCCCAGTTAAGGATTATCATAGTGAGCCAGAGGGTACTTAGTGATGTCCCTTGCAAGAGCACCACTGCCTTGTTCACACCTCCTGTGCTGCCCGGGGCTGGAGGGGCTGGTGGCTGTGTCACCAGCCGGGCCCCTGCTCACTGCCCATGCCCACCTGTGCCGTGGCCCCAGCTGTGGGCAGCCCCAGCCCTGCCACGGTGCCCAGGAGTCACTGCTCCCGGGAAGTGCTCGCAGCACCAGGCAGGTCTCCTGTGGCACATGCAGGCTGGCCATGCCCAGATCTTGCAGGATTATTCCTTCATATTGCAACTGTTTTTTAGTACAAACATATGGTGAGGAAACAATGTGAATAGGCTGGAAATGGCTCTGTGAGAGCACCTGGGGCAGCAGCAACCACAGCGATGCTGACGTCAAACTGCTGGGTGTCAGGAAGACCCATTTCAGAAATCACATGGCTGAAGCCTGGAGCAGAAGCAGCTGACAGGCACAGCCCAGCTAGATGTGCCTGTCAGTGTAACCTCGTATTTGTGGCTGCTAAAGGCATCGGATGGCTTTAACCTCCCCCATAATTTGTGGTCGTGCCAGGCTTGTTCTGCTGAGGTGCTGCTGGGGGAGGCGAAGGGCTGCCACAGGGCTTCCAGTGCCCTCACCATTTTGGGTGAAGAGGCCAGTAGTTCTGTGGCTGCCCCTCTCCTGCTGCAGAACCTTTCCAACTGAACAGTCTCTATCTGAGTCCCAGCAATGGGGCCTGTGGGGACACAGGGCTGCAGGGTTCCAGCTCCCTGTCTCAGAGACAGCATGCTGGTGGCCAGGCTCTCCAGGAAGCCCATCCCTCTGGCATCAGGCCCCACTGGAGCTGCCTTCCTGATGGCAAGGTGCCTGCAGTCCTCTCCTCTGCCCAGAGCACTCTTGTGCTTCATCCCTGCCTCGCATCAGCCACTTGAGTAGCAGTGACATGCAGGGAACAAGGATTAGTCAGAACGATACATCTTGAGGTATTTTTTCCTTTAAGAAAAGCCTGAACAAATTAAGAGGTATGTGAGCATTTGCAGAATTACACACCAGCTTCTGTGGGGGGATCCAGCACCTGGATTTAACAGCCCTGTGGGAAGGAAGCAGCTTTTATGGCTACGCACATCACAGCAAGCCCACGGTACAATCAGAGATGAGCCCTCGGGTGCCCACAGGGTGCCCTTGGCCAAGCACGAGGTGGTGTGAGGGACTGGTGTGAGGAAAGTGAACAGAAAATGAGGCCAGGAGGCTGAGCACGTGGGCAGCAGCACTTGCCCGGAGGACAACAGGAGCAGAGGTGCTCCCTGCTGCTCACCACAAGCCTCTGACAGATGGGGTAGAAATTATGTCTCGTTCTTGGGACAGAGCGGTGACAGGAGGGAGGAGAGATGGGGTCTGAGCAGGAGGAGGGTTGTTGGCTGCCAGGGGCCTGCCACTGGCAGCATCACTCCGTGCCCATTCTCGTAGCCTGGGCTATTGGCTGGCAGTGGAGGATGGGGAGTGACTCACCTCCAGAAAGGACCAGGGCCATGATCACAGGGTGTCTGTTCATGAGCACGGGGTGTCCGTTCCCCACAGCAGCACCAGTCACCCCAGGGTGTTTGGTTTGGTTGGTATAAACAACACACTGGGGGTTTATAAAAGGGGCACGAACAAACTATTAATTACAATGGCCCCTTCAGATGATGTCATCACAATAAACATGAGCCAAGAAATTGCAGAGCTAATAATCTGAAAGTGTTGCCACATTTAAAGACCATGTTCAACTCTGTGCACAATAAAGACAAATGGATGGATGGGTTGGTGCTGAGGAGAGACAGCGGGGAAGCAGAGATCAAGGAAAAGAGGAGGGAAAGCAGATTCAGTTTTTGCTGTACAGTTTTAAGGATAAAGCTGGGAGCTGCAGTGAGTCCTCGAGACACCTCAGCCCTGCAGAGCCTGGAACAACTCTGGCTCTGGAATGTACACGCAGAAAGGCTTTTCCCCCAAACTCTGCCATGTTTCAGAGTCCCTTCCCAGCTGCTGCCCTGTTGAGGCAGGTGCCTAGCTACACCGTGCTGGTGAGCGGGGCTTGAGCCCGCAGCCTCGGAGCCAGGGGCCCTGCACACAGCCTGTAGCACTCAAAAGCTGCTGCCAGAGAGCGGCACACGGCACCGCCGGCTCCTGCTGCTGGGAATAACAAGGGTGTTAAAGCTGGAGCAGCCCAGCCACTGGCACGGCAGGAATGCTCCTCAGAGCAGTTAACCTTCAGAGAGCTGCTGCCATGTGCTCTGCCCTAATTGCATGTGCGCCGATGGAATGCTAACCAGATCTGTGTGCTCGGGCAGAGCGATGCTGCATCGCTCTCCTGCGGCGGCTGCTGCAGAGTAGTTTGCAGCATGGGGCTGTGCCTTTGCTCCTGGAGGGGACACGTAGCCTTTGGCACACACTCTGGCTTTCCCTGCAGCGTTTCTGTCCCTTCTGAGGCCAGGCTGGTTGGTGAAGAGGCACAGCCATGCTGTAACCACACCCGACATGCCTCCGCAGAGCAGCCCAGGAAGTAAGGGCTGGAATGGGACACGTCTACTCATGGTCCTGTCACTGGTGTCTCCCCGCCTGCCGCTCCTCCGTCTCTATTGCTGCCCACCTGAAAAAGGGGAGCAATTACAACAAGCCCCTGGCAGGAGCTCCACTGCCACTGGCATGGACAAGCCATGGTTTTTAAGATGAGAATGGATGTGGCACTTAGTGCCCCGGTCTAGTAACCGTGGTGGTATTGGATCAAAGGTTGGACCTGATGATCTCAGAGGTCTTTTCCAACCCGGCTGATCCTATGATTCTATGAAGCCCTCTGCTCCCTCGTGGGACACGCGTCATCCCCTTGTGTTGTTGGTGCAGCATTGCTGAGCTGTGCAATGCCAAAATGAAACTCTCATGTGGGACTTGGGTCCAGGAATTACCTGGTCCTCCAAGCAGATTGATCCAATATGTATTACTGGGTGCTTGCTTGGGCTTTTGATGTTTCTCTCCTTCCCTGTTCATTCCCCAGTGCTGTGCCCAGAGGCTGAGGAGGGCCAGGCTCCTCTGTGCACCCCCAGGCCCCCGGGCTGCATGGGGACTTGCTGCCACCACTCCTTCATGTTTCTGCTCTGTGCATGGAAGGGCCCCAGTCACTGCAGGCAGCTGGCAGGACCCCTGGCTCCCACGTGCCTTAGCTTGAGACAGAGGCCAGCTCTAAGCTCTCATTGGGAAAATGTGCTGTAGTAATTGTTCTTAACTGCTGGCTTCAGACGAGCTCTCTATTTTCAAAGGATACATTTTATAAATTTGTGAATTTGCATGTTGCCAAAATCCCCTTGTGGTTTATTTAAATCCAGATTATCTTGTTTATTCCTTCAGTCACAGCTGTCATTTATCTCTGTGTAGGCAGCTTGTTCACGACGTTGCAGGTTTCCTGCAATCCCACTCAAAAGGAGTCTTTGTTAACTGTATTTTCATGTTTTCAACAAGAGAAAAAGTTCATAGCTAGGGGGCTTGGGGAACCGCAGAGGAGGACATGGATTTGCACGACTGCCATGGAAAGAGGTGATGGCCAGATACTGCAAGTGTCACCTGCCCACAGAGCTTCCTCATAGTGGAATAAACATCTGCTTTTGTCTTCTGAAAAGACAAACATGAAGTCCTTTTCCTTTTTATTATTAACACATTCTGGTATAATTGCTTGAGCTGTCAGCTGTGACCTGCCAATAATTCAACAGGCGTGGGACTTTCAAGGGGAGAGCAGCATTGCAACTGAGCCTGCAGAATGCATTAAAAGCAGAACCCATTTGCTGTAAGCCCCCGAGTCAAATCTCTTGTTGAATTTGTTCAAACATAAATTTACAGCTGAATTTACATAGGTTTAATGTTTTATAATCTTTTCGGTCTGTGAATCTATATTCAAGAGTGAGTGCATTAGCTCAGAAATATTGTGCTTAACGCTGAAAATAATTTTAATCTCTCCAAAGTCCAATCCTTTGCACATCACTAAACCTCAGAAGCCAATCCCTTCTAATAAGAGACACAAAACTTGCATCTGTCGCTGCCTAATAGATTCACACTGCTCTAATTCAAACGGCTCGCACATGTCTGTTAAAAACCATTAAACGCAAATTGTAAAGCACTTTCAGAAAAGCGGGTGCCAGTTCAGACTGGGGCCAAAGGAACACAAATTGTCCACAGGAGACTCACTGGAAGAGTTTAATGGTTAGGAATCTGGTGGCTGGGAGAAGGAGTGAACCATCCTTCTCTGTGACTTGAGCTCTGCTTTTTCAGGACTTAGAATCCTCAAGCGATGGCTGCCTATACCGTTGGTTTCCTCTTGTCTCCAAGACAAGGAGCTTCCCCCCTTCCCAGAGTTCCCCAGGCCATTTGGTGTCCATGCAGAACATGCTCACGAGGGGTAGTTTGAGATTGCAAGGACACTTCCTTGCCCCATGCCAGCCACATCCCTGCTGAGCTTCTCCCCAGTGTCTCCCAGGCCATGCAGGATATGGGAACCCAGGACGCTACAGCCAGAGTGGGGGCAGCCACAGATCCCACTGCAGCCAGGCAATAAGAAGCAGTCAGGGCTTGGGAGTGTCTCAGTGCCCCTCAGCAGGACCAGTCATGCCCCCATTGCTGCCAGGGGCCGCCTGGAGCCATCTCTCCATCCACAACATCGGCCGGGATGGAGCACGGCCCTGGGTTGCCATACCAACGCAGGTGCTAACGGGTGTTGACTAACTGTGAGCCGATCGGATCAGAGAATGGTAGCGCTGAGTTGCCATGGCAACCGAGATGCCAAATTGGAAATGGTGTGGATAGCAAAGGTGCTCAAGAGGTGGCAAGTGTGCGCAGGGGGCAGTGCCTGGCCGGAGGCTGCAAGCACCCCAGTGGGCATCTACCTGCCCAGGCCACCCACGGCTCCTCCTCCTGGGGTGGTGGGATGGTTCAGGGCACTGCAGCAGCTTGGCTGTGTCCCACGTGCCAGCCCCAGGTCCTCCATTTCATGGGGCACAGCTCCCCTGCTTCCTTCTTCCCTCTCCTCCTCCTGCTCCTCCTCCTCCTCTGCTGTCCTGGCAGACACGGCCAGGAGTCAGTGCTGCTCACTGTGGCAATCCCCAAAGGATTCGGTTCCCCAGCCCAGGGGTGCAGGGCACATGCCTGGAGGGATGATTCCACCCACGAGCATCATTCAAGCCACTCTCCCAGACACTGAGGAAAATGCCTTTGGAGCACAGCCTATTTCTAATGTGATTTTTCATCATCTCACCTAGTCTACAGTCCAAAAATCACAATGAAAGGGCCTCTGTGTCTCCACAAAATGCAAAATCTTTAACGGCTCATTGGCATGTGCTTAAGTTGGCCCGGATAAGAAGTTACTCCTGAGAACCTGCTATTGATTCTGTCAGGGATTCAAAGGTTTTATAGGCATCGCTCAGGATCTCTTTAGTACTTGTACCTTCTTAATGGCTCTCATCACCGATAGAACTGGAAACATCCCCCAGTGCCCTGGGAAGCAGCTGACTCCATCAGCCAGGAGCTGATGCCGTGCTGCTGCCCAGGAGGGTGTCTGCCCTCCCGGCCAGCTGGGTGAGCCTCCTGGGCACCCTGGAGGGAAGGTCCTTCCATGGCTCCTCCAGGGTCTTTAAGGAGGTGGGGCAGACACTGGGGCTAGGGAAAGCGGTGGGCAAACTGCACCCGGGAAGGCTCCTCTCCTCCTACCACTATGCAACAAAATCAGTGGGCAGGTGGCTGAGTAGCAGACAGAAATATAAACATGCTCTGATTTCACTGGGACCATCTGGCTCAGGCATGATAGGCGGGTAGGGATGCTATAATCATGGACAGAGAACTAAGCTGATCCATTAAAGTCTTTTAGCAGAAGCAACTATGGAACCTGTATTAATCCAGCAATGCTTTGTGAACAGACATCACAAGGTTAGATCCATTCAGCTGCAATTAAAACCAACCCTCACTGATCAGGCTGGCTGGGAGAGCTGTTGCAGCATTGTGTTCCCCAAGGCTCTCATGAGTATAGACTGTTGATGCTCACACAATACAATCTGAAATTATGATCTAAATGCTAAATCTTGCTTTCTTCTGTTCTTTCCCCAAGTGGATCTCCTCTGGGACATGGCTGTTGCCTTGTGCCAAAATCCTTTGCCTATCTGACTGCATGGCTCTCATACAAATTGGACAGGTTCAGGTTAGTGCTGTGGGGTTCCACTGCCCTCCTCGTCAGCAGCTGTGGGATGCACAGGGGTGTGTTTGCTTCTGCACTTGAGGAGCTCCTGGCATGGCTGGGAGCACTCAGCATATCTGTGCCAGCACACACGGCCCTGGGTGTCACAAACAGCCCTCAGCACCACTCAGCTTTGCTTGGCTCTGTGGATGGAGATGCATGTTCAGTGTGACACTGTTTGACCAGGGATAAATTTGGCCCAATCTCTCCAATTTTAGTGCAAGATTTATTGGCGGTCAGTATGCAGCCATGAAACAGGTTGTAAAAAAGGCAGAAAACGCCTATTTCTAACCCCTGTGCTGTCAAAATTGTTTTGACTAAGCCTCACTACCGTTCTCTACAGAAGCACTGCAATCCTATTCACAGGGAATCTCTTAGTGTCATCTACCAGATTTAATTACTATATTTGTCACAGTTATAGCAAAGCAGCCCTAGTCTGAGCTTCTTGCACAGCGCTGGAACAAGCACTTACAGGCAGGCAGTGGTGTCCTGCCTCCTCTCACTGAGGATGTTCAAGTCAAGGTAGTCTGCTCCCAGTCCAGCTTTCCCTTCAACACAGGGGTTCAAGTCCCTTCAGTGACAGCTCACTCACTTTCCACTATTTTTTGCCTTCCCTGTGCCAGTCCCCAGGCCCCTGCAGCTACAATGGGCCTGTGTCACATGAAATGCCCACGCACGTGCCATCTCCGCTCGCAGGACAGAAATCCTCTCTGAACATGCAGTCCAGTGCACCTTGTTGGCAGCAGTCATTGCAGACCTTCACCTCCCACTCCCTTGGGATTTCTGATCTGGAAGCTCTGCCAATACACAGCACGATGAGCCCCTCATCGCCAGCTGTGTCCTCCTACCCCAAGCACAGTGGCAGGAACCCGCACGGACACCCGTGCAGGAGAGCTCCCGTCCAGCTTGTCCTTGCCAGTTGCTAACTGATGCCCGTGGAAGTTTCAAAGACTGTCAACAACACAGCCCACAGTATTGCAGGCTGTGCTTCCTGGAACAGTCAGCTGGATTTGGGAAAGCTACAGGTGAGCAGGAGAGCTGTGTGCACACCGTGCATCTGATGTTAAACACGGATCAGGCTCATCTGGGCATTTCAAACCTACTCCAGTTTCCCAAATATGTGCCTTTCCTGGGAGGGAAGGCCATGAAAATAGAATATTAAAATGTAGTGGTTTGGAGCTACACATCATGAGGAGTCCTTTTTCATCTTCTGGAAAATTTACTTATACCAGGAAAAACACTCTCACAATAACGGCTGCCTAAGTGAAAGCACCGTGGCTGTATCATGCTAAAAGCTTTTCAGGGAAAACAGTAAATAAATTCCACTCTTCAGATGTATCTGGATGTTATTCTAACACAGTGCCAGAGTAATAGGTGAGCCATCAACAGCTAAAAGGCTGACAATTGTTATAGAGGAGCGATACTGCCGAACAGGCTGAAAACACATCCCGTGCAGAGCTCCAGCGCTTCTGGCAGACGGGGATGGGAGAGGGGCTCCCACCCCACTGGCATGGAAAGGCTGGACACAAAACCACCATCAAGGCTGTCACAGGAGCCCCTGGCTAGTCAGAGCTAGTGTCCAGAAGCATGACTCTCTGCACCTTCCCACCTGCATGTTCCCTTTCTAGTTGTAAACAAGACTGGTCCATGCAGGCCACCAGTGCTGCAGGCTGAGCAGGTGAAGGGGGCAGGTGGGGAGGTGACAGGCTCTCAGGGGACAGCAGATGCTGGAGCAAGGCCAGTCCCAAATCCCTCCACATAGACACTGTGTGGCAAGATCTTCCCAACTGCATTAAACCTCTCAGCTGTCCAAAGCACATTACCCCACTGTTTTACCTACAGTGGGCCAGAGTTTGCATCAAGCCCCTGGAGCCCAGCAGACACCCTGAGCAGAGCCTGGCCCTCCACTTGCCATTCCAGGCAGCAATACACACCACCATGCCATGCCAGCCTCCTCTCTGCCTCCTCCCCATGCAAGTGGGAGCCACCTCAGTTCCAGCATCAGACAAGTTCTGTGGTAACCAAGGCACATCCCACAGTGACCACAAGGACCACGCAGATCTGAGACTCCTCCATTCCCTTCCTGGAGCTGCTCCTCTGCCCCTGGAGGGAGCAATGCCAGCCAGGCAGCTGCTGAGGGTGCAGCTATTAATTATTTGCTTCTGTCAATTATTTCAGGGTTTAAGTTCATTTATTATGTATGCAAAAATGGTAATACATTGGCATCTGTATGTCTTTTAGGTATACAATATCCTTATTATTCAAAGTGTTTTTTCCTCCATAATTGAATGGTTTACCTTATTATCACACTATGTTAATGACCCAGCATTTCCATTTTTCTATAGGATGCTTAATTGTAAGCAAAGTGCAATCAGAATCAGAGATGCCATCTGTAATTGACAGCATCATAATAACAGCTAGCATTGCAGGAACAAAGTACCAAAATAAATGGCAGCAGGGAGAAAGCTGCTCTGAAAGCCCCCAGGAAGCTGCTCTGGGCTGGGACAGAGCCCATCCACATGGGATCCTCTCCCCAAGTGCTGACAGTTTGGGCATTAACACAGATAGAGTGCTATTGATATCAGTTTGTACATTTAATCAGGTTTTTTGCAGTTTTCAGTGAGATGTGAACTATATCCCCATCCAAGGCATTTGGTTCAAATCAGCTGAGACAGAGAATAATCAAGATTTATGATTCTCATTCTGACTCAGATCACACAGTCAGTGCAAACGGTACCAGAGAGCTTCCTCCCCGAGCCCCAGTGACATCCCTCTGCTCACCCCCACACAGTGATTTAGTGTCCACCCCAGGAACTGTCACGACACTGCTGCGGCTCCACACAACGTGACTCCAGGTTCCCCAGTACCCCCGGGCACTGTAGGGGCACCGCAACCCAGCTGGGGGTTGGTTGGCAGAAATCAATAAAACAGCACTTTGCAAAATAAAAGGGAATTCATCTTGTTGTGCCTCACAGCACAGCTCAGAGCAGCCTGAAGCAGGAGCAGCCTGTGGTGTGTCTGACCTCCCTTACCCAGAACATTCTTGCTGGGGAACCACATGACTGGTTCTCACAGGTGATTCACACCTGTCCCCGCAAGAGCCAGGGGCTCAGGAGCAGAGCGAGCACTGGGATTGCAGAGGGGAGGGCCAGGGATGGCTCAGGAGGCAGCTCCCAGCAGCAGTAAGGGCTGTCAGCACATCCTGGAAGCAGTTCCATTTCCAGGGGCTCATCACCAGTCCAGGGAGCTAGAGCTCTCCAAGACCTCAGCTGGGAAGTGAATGTTTGAATAAAAACTAAATGATCCAAAACCAACTCTAATAAAACCAGCCAGGTGATGGGAACAGAGCAGTGGCAAGGCTGTTTCCAAGCCATTTTGAAGGCAGCCGTGCCGTGCGCTGCCGGCTGGCCGGGGTGTGCTGTCCCTGGCGCCCGGGATGCTCCGATGGGCTCCTGCCCAGACATCTGCTCCACCAGTATGAGACAGATGCGAGCCCGGGCCAGGCAGCCCAGCCACAACTGTGGAGGTGTGTTCTTGCACATCCACAGGCTACATCCACACTGCCCAGCAGACCTGGGAAGATCCTTCCCTGGGCAGCACAGCCACAGCATCTCAGCCCATAAACCCCGTCTCACGTGTGTGGTTCACTGCACCCTGGCACCAGCAGTGGATCCGTTCAGGAATGGGGTGATGGGAGCTCCAGCTTGATTGTCAAAGGCAGAGGGTTGGGACAGGGAGCGTGGGCTCCTCTTCGCTCCTGCACTGCTCGGAATGAAGGTGGAGATGCACGTCAGCCATGGAGGGAAAATAAACTCTGTTATTTATAATGCTGGAGCGACACTGCCTGTGCAGGGACCTGGTCATGTTCTGTTTCGTCAGGGTTTGCTGAGCCACCTTTTCCCACACACACCGTGTGTGGCACCACTCAGGGTCAGCCAGGGCTCTCCATTAATTCACACATGCAGTGTAACATCCAAGTGAGCGAAAAAACAGCCCAATGCCACTCCAGTCAATAGAGTAAACAATTCATGGTTTGGATAAACAGAATTGCTAGTGCTGAAGAGCCCTGGGCAGCACTGCACACTCTGATTAGTGTAAATGCTAAACACAAACCAATTAACACCCTCTAAGTCTGCTTATCTCATGTCACTTAGTGCTAAAATAAAGCCTAACACTAAATACACACATTGATTTAGCCATTAAATCTAACATCACTCAAAACAGTTCATTATATCACCAAAAAACAAATAAAGTTACCTGATTTTTCAGAACCTGCTGTATTATGAGTAACAACTCAATTGCTTCACCCAGCACCAAGGAGTTACTATTGACACTGAGAACAGATTGGTACAGCTTTGCCCCAAAATCAAACCTGGGGTCACAGGCAGAGGTCACAGGTGATATCCCTGCATGACCTCAGGCAGCGCTCCTGTGGAAACACTTGGGGCCCACCTGATGCTGTGCCACCAGCTACAGCACCCAGGTACAAACATCACCATCGCTAAGAACACAATTGCTCAGCTGGTGCCAGCATGAGTCCCGGGCATCCATCAGCCCTGCTAAGGGAGAGGACAGACTCACCACACAGTTCCAGCAAACCCTACTGGCCGGTGCCCCTTTCCAAGTGCACAACCAGCAGCGACAAAACACACTCCCCTTAATCCCTGAAGAACCAAAGCTACTTTGGGTTTGATTTGGGCTCTATATGACTCTCATCTAGAAACGACTGGAAGCTGGTGTGTAAGAAGCAGATGATGGGAAAAGCCCATCGGGGGTATCCTGCCCTAACAAGAACCGGGAGCAGGTGGGGAATGATGGGTGGATGTTAGTAGGCAGTGTGGGATGTTTACATTCCTAATTACAAGGACTAATTCTTCGCCTTGGCCAGGTGTCCCTTCTGCAGACAAGGTTAATGGGATGTGAGAGGCCACAGCTGCCACAGCACCAAGTGAGGAGGACAAGCAAGAGACAGCAGCATTAATCAGCCAGGAGCCATGCAGAAATGGTTATCTCAAGCTGTTTGGAAGCATGGAGTAAAAATAAATCTCCCTGAGTTTAATATTCTGCCAGTCAGCTCCTTTTTGTAGGTGGAATCTATTAAAAAATTATCTTTCTGCTAAAATGCTAAAGTATTTCTGACATTTAACAGCTTGCTTCGAGCGAAAAGGTGCAATAAATACATGGGAGAGCTAATTGGCACCAGAACACCCAACATCCAGCCCAGCATGAGCAAGCAGTGCTGTGCCAGCTCCTGACAGGTCTGGCAGGCCTTCCACTGAGCACAGTGCCCTGGCTCCCACTGTCCTGCTCAGCTGAGGGAACTGGGAGGTTCCCACTGCCATCCAGCAGTTGCCAACAGAGCGGTTGGAGCTGAGGGTCCAGGGGACATGTGCTGCAATCTGGTCCTACCCAAGTCTCCACTTTGAGGTACTTGGTTGCTGCAAGATGCAGAAGGAACTGCTTGGCAATGTGGTCTCAATAAAAATTAAAGCTTTAACAAGAAGCCAAATAGCTACAGCTAATGGTCTTCTGAATGAGATCTAAATTTTATTCATAAGCATCAGTGTCAGGACTAAAACAACAGTTTTATAGACCCTATGAGCATAAACAGCTCCACTGATTCAAAAACAGAAACTGCACTTCTGAATGAATCAACTCATTCATTTGGAACAGAAGCACCATTCTAAGTACATGCCTCAAATAAAAGAGAGAGCCAGAGACGGTGTTCTGGTGAGCCTGCTTCCAAGGAATGCACTGTGCAGAGGATGGGAGATGAGGGGGTGAAGACTGGGAATATGCTAGGGAGAAGGAGCAAAGATCACTCAGGGACTGCCTAGGACGTGGCTGGAGGTGGGGTGGGATGGTGTTCCCATCTCATCTGCATGTGGAAAACAATCCCAGATGGAAAAGAAGAGTGCTATGCTGCTACGGAAATCCCTGCTGAGCTCCAGCATTCAGAAGGGGCTGGCTCTGGCACCTGTTGAAATGGTCTTCATTCATTTGGGGTCAACGCCTTGGAAAAGGGGGCGAGCTGTATGGCTAACAACTAACTGATAAGAGATTTTTAGAAAAATAGCTCTTGGAGAGTGCTCTCAGACAGACAGGTAGAAGTCAGGTAGCCCACGGTGTGGTATGTGTGTGTGGGTCATGGTGAGACCACGCCGGCCAGAGAGACTCCAGAGTACAGGTGAAACAGGGTTGGAAAACACACTGTGTATTCCATGAGGAGTTTGTTATGCTGCTAATGGAGCCGTAACGGGCTCTGGACCGTTTGTTCACTTTACAAGGCCAATTAAGGACTGTGCAAGAGGGAAGCGTAAGCTCCAGCACCTCCACTCTCACACCCCTTCTGCAAGTGGGAATGGGACCGAGCAGTTCCAGTTGACAAGGAAACCACCCAGATACCATGATGTTCATCCAACCCTGACAGCCCAGAATCCTGGTCAGGACAAGCCAAGCAAGCCCCCTGCCCCAGGCAGCCCCCAGCCTCCCAACAGCCCTGTGAGCTCAGGTGATGCAGAGCCGCTCTCCTGGGAGAGCCCGACTTTGCCGCTGCTGCGCTTCCTGTAACTGGGGCAATATATCTGTGGCCACAAATGAAAGATCAATATTTATTTAACAGACACACTACCCTTTAGAGCCCCTTAATTGTCAATTAATCATCATTAACTGACAGTAATTGAACACGCTGAAAGCTGCGATCGCAGCTTTCCCCCACAGCAGGGCCCTGGCGCAGGCACCAGCAGAGGTGAACAGGATGGAGGTGGCAAGTGGAAGAAGGACCACAGTGGCACTGCCAGCCCTGCAGGGATGATCAGGGACTGCCGCACCCCAAGCTGTGCTCAGCCCATAGCAACCTGTCACTGGCAGGACAGAGCTCTGTGGGCTGGGGATCCTCACAAAACAAAGGGTCAGCCCTGGAACAGGCAGGTGCCTCTCTCCCTGCAGCAGTCCCACAGCCCTGACATGCTGGTGCTTTGGCTTGTCTCAGCTCCCATGGGAAAGGCTGAGAGTGGAAAGGAGAGGAGTGAAGAGCTCGTCAAGAAGGAGGACATGGCTCTGCTCTGCCTGCCCAGGGGCTGCAGTGGGTCCTGGTTAGGGGGAGCACCCATCCAGCACCCGTCCAGAATCCTGATGCCACTCACCTGCTTGCCATGTGCTGCCTGCTGGAGGCACAGCTGGTAGCAGACTCTAAGCCCAGGGGATGCCTTTCCCTTGGGAGAGAAAAGCTGCAGTTTGTTTCTTTCCAGATTTTACAGGAATACATATCAGCAGTGCAAGCACCAGCTCTTCCTCCCTTGGCTGCCAGGGCTGTGGGGTGTGAGCCTGACCACAGGGTGCTGCTGGAGGGACCCGAGGGGGACCCGGGGAGATGCTCAGCCACTGACACAAGTGTTTTGAAGAGCGCTGTTTTTCAGACACCCTTGCACATTGGATGGCTTTAGAGATATTGGTGTGCTCTCTAAGTCTGGGGCTTTGGACAGCTCTACCCTATGTTTCTGGTGTCACAGTGATTAAGCAACAAAATCTAATGTTGCCCTTGGTGGGAATGCAGGAGACCACGTGGGTCTCAGTGCCAGCGGCTGTGCGGGGTGAGCTGGAAGAAGGAAATGCAAATTCCCTTCCTGTAAGGACGACAGTGGCATGAACACTGACTTTATTAAAATGCAGAATTATTTCAGGGCCCTTTGTTTAGCTCAGAGCCTGGAGGTAATTTATGCACAAGGATGGAGCAGCGAGGGCTGTGTTCAGCTGCCTGGCACTGCCAGCAGTTCTTGGCTTGTGCTCCGGGTGTGAAAGCTTTCCAGCTCTGGAGGGAAGGTCTGGAAACCCACAGTCTCACTGCTTGTTCTTGCTGAAGAAGTTTTCCTGTCCCCACAGCTCCTGTGTACAGTTGCTGGGGTCGGGGCCTTTAACACAGAGGCTAATTAAGTGTTCACTGATCAAGTCAGCTGGTCTTCTGCTCCTCAATGGCAGAGCTATTCCCTCTCTGCCCACCCTTCTCCTGCTGCCTGGGAATAGCCTTGCTGTGCTGGGGCCTGGAGCCTGCTGCACTGAGATGCCTGCACTGAGTCCTGCTGATGGTGTCCCCTTGTGCTTCCCCACAGCTTCCTTGGGAACAAAGCAGGAGCACTGACACCCTGCAGCCTGGCCAAGGAGCCTTTTGAGCCACAGGCAGTGAGGAGGGGACCCGCTCCCTGCCCCACCATGGCTGTGAACTGCTTATGGGAACTGCAGCCACCAGACATGCCCTTGCCGCTGTTCCACCCCAGGTACCCTCAGGCCAGGCAGTTCATGGACTTTGCAGCCCATGAATTCTCTTAGGATTTGGAGACTCATAGCTGGCAATCCAAGCCTCTGTAAGTTCTGATCAAAACTCGGGTTTTGGTTGGCACTTCTGCAGCTTTGGCCTCTGTATTAAAGGGAAGCAGGCAGGATTTGGCAGAAGAAAACCCAGAACCTGGCACAGAGATGACAGTTCTTATGAAGAAACACCAGAACTCAGTGGGATGAGGTTCAGGAGTCCAGGACTCAGCGTACCTGTCCTGGTCTGCACATCCTGCAAACGGATATGGAGACCATGAAATAGGGGTGTCCCACAAGCAACAGAAGGTAGACAGAAGAGAGGTCCCACTGAAGAGGCTGAAGAGCACATTTGTCCATCACCACAGTCCTGGGAGAGGATCCAGCCACCACTGGTGGCCTGGGGGAGCTGGCAGAAGGCTTGGACCATTATATTCTGGAGAAGGTTCAGCCAGGTGCTGAGGTGAAGCGGCACAGCCCAGGGGCAAGGAAGGGTGCCAGCCTCTGTCCTGGCAGTGGCTGGGGGCTGCTGCAGCAACATGGATGCTCTTGGGTGTGGGGAACGATGTCAGGCACTTCACCCGAGCATCACTACGAAGGCAAACAGGCTCCTGGAGCTTGCTGACAGGGAGGTTTATTGAAATGAAACCTTTGCAGCAGGTTATGTGCTCCTGTTTTGAGGAGCTTAAACTATGTCCAAGATCAGGTTAGATTAAATCCTTGAATTCCACTGCTGACCAGGAAGCCCCATCTAGGCCGATTTGCATTTTCATCTGCATACTAATGCTGGGCTTTAATCAACAAGGAAACTTTCCAGCACATTGCTCCAAAGGTAAACGTCTGCAGTGGAAAGTAAAGGCGGGGGGGGGGGAAGCAGGAGGAGCCCTCGTCACTGCACTTCTCCCCAACTACTGCACGGACTTGATTTGCCACACCCCGACTGGACACAGGGGCTATGCTGCCTAATCCCGGGAGCTGCACAGCTGGCATTAGGTTCTGCACTGCTGGGGCTGTGCTTGGGGAAGATTATAGTGTTTGGCACAAAGTCTGGCTTCACTAGCCAGGTTTATCACCTGGTAAAGCTACTGTGCCCAGATATTAGAGGCAGAGCAGAGGGCCTGTTATTAACAGGAGAAGGAACAGGGGAATAAATCCAAGACTTCTGCTTTTGTGCAGGTGGGATGCAGATTTAGGTTGCAGAAGATCTGTGCTCTCTGTGTGACTGAAATCCCACCCCACCCCTGTACACATCGATCCTGGCAGCTGGTCACAGCCCGCAGGTTGGCAAGAGGAGGGATGGGGTGCTGGGAGTGCATGGAGCCGAGAGCCTGGAGCCAGCCACCCCTCTGAAGGGAGTGCCTATTCTTAGGCGGGTATTTGGATGCAGTTCAGAGGAACCTGCCTTGTCACACATTTAAATTCCTCTCCCCACAGTGGCACAGTGACAGAAGCCTTCCCGTATGGCACCGTGGGAGGGAAAGCTTCCGCCCGCCATTGTCTGCACGGATACCAACCGGCGTGCTGGGCGCCTGCCATCGGCACGGGCTGGCACCCCCGAACTGCGCCGGCTGCTTGGGGCGGCGAGAACCCACAGCCGGGGCAGCACTGGAAGCAGGTGCCCCACACCATGCGGGGCCCTGGCCAGAAAGCATCCACTCACGGCATCTGAACACCCTGTCTCACCCACCAAGCACCCCACTTCCCTACACCTCTTCACCTCTCATTCCTCACAGGTGATCTCCTCACCACCATGCTACCAATTACTATGCAAAATAATCATGCTAATCCAGCAGTGGGGCCCCGGCACTGAGACCATGAGTGCAGTGCTGCCTGTGGAAAGGCTGGGCCAGCAGCGCTGGGAGAGCACGACTGGGAAGGAGCTGCAGAAGCCTCAGGTTACTTGGAAGGAAAATGGCCATGGCCTCAGCAGTAAACAGTTCTGTAGTGAGAACAGCTTTGTTCCAGTTGGCAGTGGCATGATGTGCCACCAGCCTGCTGGCCTGTGCCCTGTCCTGCCCTGGACAGCTGTTCTGGTGCACTGCATGCCACCACTGCCCTTGCACTGCCACTGCAGGGCAGCGCCGCACCACCCCTGCCCCAGCCCAAGCTCGTGCCTGCCCTGGTTCCCGGCTACCAGGGAAAATGCTGACAGGTCTGGTTTCAAAAGAAAGCACTGCGTTCCACAGACTTTCCTAGAGGAAATGTTTCTTCTCTGTACTTGAAAGTTTCCTGAAAGTTTCCAGCAAACTGGGGTTGCAGGTGAGCAGAGGCAGGGTCAGCCCATTCTGTGTGAGAGGCAGCCATACAGCCCTGCTGCAGCACACAGAGGTGTGAGGACATTAATCACCATGGCTGAGCTCCTTTCCTGCCACTGTGTCACAGCCCTAATTATGCTTGTTAAGTGGAATGTCTTCCTGGCACTTGCTTGGGGCCATGGCTCATTCAGATAAGACAGACCCAGATCAATGCAGTTTGACAGGAGATGCACTCCTAGTTCCCCCTGTCCTCAAGGCACCATCACCTTCACAGTGCCTGACCCCTGAGCAGGGAATGCTGCATGGGCTGTGCCCCTCAGAGTGCTCCTGCCCAGTGAGGAGGGCATCTTCCCAGAGCCCAGTGACCCCCATGTCCCCGATGCGCTCCGGGGAGGGAGGTCTCCAGTGTAGGTCTGTGCCACTGTGCTGACACGATGTATCTGCACCGCTCTCCACTGAGCTTCTACCAGGAGGCACCAGCCTCCTTGGGAAACCTGTTCACATTACCAAGAATGATAACCCCAACTCAGTCCAAGCTCTGCAGAAAAGCTGCTGTTCCCGTGTGACCCCTGGCCTTCGAAGGGCTCTACCTTTCACGGCTGTGCTGAGCACAGGACAAAGTTGCTTGCGCACTCAACACTGCTGGCACCACAGGTAATCCCATTAGATGTTTCGTGTTATCTGACCAGACACAAATGCCTCGCTCTAAGGCAGAGCTGGCTCCACCAGCTCCAGCCAGTGATGCTCGTTCTGAACGTGTCACCGCTGCTCGTGGGCAGATGCTCACACTGCATCCCAGCGGCACGGGCTCGGAGCAGGGAGAGGGCCAGGAGCCACAGCCAGTCTGGGCACACCTGCTGGCTGAGGCCAAGTGGCCTTTCCCACTGCCACCTGAGGCTTTTCCAGACTCCCTGTATTTGCTATGCCTTTTGCAGCTCAAAGGGACAGGCCGTGCTTGTTGGAGGCAGCAGGACAACTTCCCTGCCTGAGACAGAGCTCCAGGCAGTGCAGTGTCTGTCAGCTCTCATCACCTCAACAGCCTCAGTCCACGTGGATGCATTTCAGACCAAATGCATCTCTGGCTGAGGAGTGCTTGGGGACCGGCAGTGATGGATAGAGGTGGTGGCTGCCCTGGGCAACCTCAGACTCATATGGAGAGACGTCTCCTTCCTGTCAGAGGAGGAAAAAGCTATAATCTGCTCTAACTGCTGCTGTGATTTTCTTATCCATCACAGTGGCAGCTTGTTTATACCCAGGACCCACTGCTGCACGGGCAACAGAGGAGGAGAAATGGGGCAGTTGCAGGAAAGCAGCGGGAGCACCTGATGGGCTGGAGCATCAAGACCAGCGGGATGAGTCCTGCTGACCAAAGCCAAAGGCAGGTGCCCAGGAGAAGGGGGTGCAGCATCAGTCCTATGTACCCCCGGAGCAGTGGAAGACCCAGATGGGTTCTGAGAGCAGGAGATGAGATCTGGGGAGTTGTCACGGCAACAGCATCACTGACTGTCAGGGTATGCCAGGGCAACACATCTCTGAATCCAAAGCCTTCCTCCAGACCAGCTCCAGAGAATGCCATACTGCCTTTGGGAACATGCAACATTTTCAGCATGTTTGTCAGCTGGCTCATGGTCTTCCCTGCCTGGATGCCATCCTCTAGTGCAGCCCCTGGGAAGTGCCACAGACCTGCTCCACGCCAAGACCCTTGGCTGGGCAGCAGCATCCATCCATCCCTGCAGCGGAAGCGCAGCCGCCGCGAGAAGCAAACCTTTCCTCTGCGGAGGGTCTGCCCTGCGTAGTCCTGTTACCAGTCACGCCTCCTACACATCCCCTCACTATTTACAGACACATATCCTCAACATATCACAAGGAAAGGTTCAGCTTTGCCAGCTAGACTTGTAAACCACTTTGCAGTAGCCCACGACTCTAACATAGACATTTGAATGTGACATTGTCATGCACCGCAGCTCCGCCTGAGTCAGCAGTTGCCAGGTGAACCCCTGTGCCAGGGTTGCAGCACAGCCACCAGCCCTGCAGCAGGGGTGTAGCTCCCAGCTCCTCACCCTGCCAGATGGACCCCTGATGAACTGGGGACTGTCAGCCAGCCAGGTTCGGGACTCCTGGCTAAGTCTTGGGTCAGGCAATGACAGCAGGAGCAGCTGAGAGAAGTTGCAGGGGCTTTTGCCCAGTCTGGGAAGGGAAAACAGCAACTTTTTCACAATCAATTAGCTCTATGTCGATTAGTTTATGCTGAAGTAAGGTCATTACATTACCACTTACAGAACTCTCGCTCTCCTGGAGAAGGTACACGTTCCTCCTCCCTTCCTGGCACCAACAATCCCTGCACTCATCACCAGCCTCATGGCCTGGTGCCTGTGGAGGTGGTGGCCAGTGCTGCCGATTCCTCTGCCCTGGATGCTGGCTGTCCTGGGACAGCACCAGCGCTGGGACAGGCTGGGCACAGGCTGTGCTGAGCCCTGGCTCCTGCACCCAGCTCTGCACTGTGCCCATGCTCCCTTCTCTCCTTCTTCTCTCCAGATGCTTCTCCAGGCCCTCCCCAAAGGCTGATGGGTCAGGAGAGGGAGGGATGCACTGGGTGCTCCCAGATCCCAGCCAGATACAGATCGTTATCCCAGTCAGCAGCGCCTGATGAGCTCTCCTTTGGTGTTTGGTGAATGCCACTGTTTCCCTGGCTGTTCCCCGTAGCCATGGCTTGGCAGAGCCATCACAGTAACAGTCCCAAGTTCAGGAGCTCCACCTCCAGAGGCGGATACTCTCCTCGTGGTATGATGCCTTGCCTTGCCTTGTCTTGCCATGTCTGCAGCCAAGCGGCAACTTGCAGGTGTGATAGGAGAGGAAATCTCCACAAAAAAAATCTCCATAAAAAATAAAGCAAAATAAAAAGGTTCCATTGTAATCCTATTAATGCATCTCCACACAGGTTGGTATCTCCTGAAGAACACTTCCCATTAAAGAAATCAATTTAGTATTCGGCTTTCTTCCTGTGGTGCATATTGAAGTGGGATTTGACAATGATGGAAAACAGATTTGTGTTAAATACTGCCAATAATGTCTCATAGCTCAAGGTTACAGCTTCTGGTGAGCGACAGACGCTCGTAATCCAACGCGTGGAAAATACTGCACTCCACTATCAATTATCTGGAGTTATTAGGTTTTAAAATAAACTGCACATCCGGACTTCAGGCCTCACGTTTATTTTACATTTCTCTTGCAGCTGCTTCAGCCTGTTTGGGGATTTCTGGTCTGTCTGAGGGCTCTGTGCACAGCTGGCTCTGGCTCCAGCTCCAGCCTCAGCTCATCCCAGGACCCCAAATCCTCACGAGGTGCAGAGCCTGCATCCTCGGTGCCCAGGACTGCAGACCCAGATGGAGTTCCAGGATCCAGAGAGGCTTACAGCAGACTGGGAATTTCTTGAGCGTCTTCTGTTCAGCTAAATACAAGTTGGGGGTTTCAGATTCACCAGTTTAGTTGGGAATTTCAAACAAGTGTTTTCCTTCCTCAGGTTCCTCAGGAGCCCACAGCAAAGCAGGTTTTTTGTGTCCTGAATCCCCGCTTTGATGCTTGACAAAAGCTTTCTTCTCTTTGATAAACAGAAATGAAGCCACACATTAATGGATCCTTTCCTTTAGCTCGAGAAGGCTCGGGAGCCTTGCAGGGGGGTCAGAAGACCTTATAGAGACTCTTTTTACTTTGAGGCTACAGAAGTCTCAGCCAAGAGGAGCTGAGCCCCCGCAAGCTGCTCCATGGAGGAGATGCCTGGGCAGCAGCAGGGAACCACACCAACGTCGAGGTGCAGGTGACAGCACTGCCCAGCTGGTACCCTGGGCTCTGCAGGGAGCTCAGTTTCAGCAGTGCCACAGGAAAACAGGGATAGACTGGGAAACACACGTGGGGCTGGATTTCAGCTCTTGCTCGGGGTTGCACAGCATTACGTGTCTGCGGAGGAGGAACTGCCACGTGCCAGGGAGCAAAATCAACAGACAGAGCTGGGGAAACAGAGAGAGAACTGGCGGATTCAGCGACAGGTGGGAAGTGCCAAATGCACACATACCTGGGCAGTGGGGCCAAGGAACCCAGCCCCCTAGGTCCAGATGCCACTGCTGGGCACCTTCCCTGGGGGTTTTTACCCTGATCTGCAAGTCAGTGAAGACAATACGGAAACCCTGTCCCATTTTTGGATCGCGTTTTTGAAGCAGCATTCCCTGGGATGAGGAGTTTGCAGAAGGGGACATGAGGGCGAGCAGAAAGCTGGAGCCAGCCCAGGGGATCATCAGCTGGGACACAGCCCAGACCACAGAGACCTTTGCTGGTCCTACAGAACCCAGGGGAACAGAGAATATTCTTCATCCCTGCCTATCAGCACTTCATTAAGCAATTACAGATCTACAGACATTTCTCTTCTATAAAGTGTCCCTGCATCAATGGCAACAGCCTGCAAATATTCTAGTGGCATAAACAGAGTAATTAATCAGGTGCTGTAATGGCAAGAAATTAACATAAGGAAAACACAGACTGAATATCGGAGAAAGTTTTCTGGAAGCAAACCACGTTAATCAGAGAATTGCCATCCTAGGGAAAGGGGAAAACTCCATGGCATGAGACGGGTCACAGACTCCTGGCAAATATCCCAGAGGGAATGCACAAATGCTGGCTTGTGAGAGGGGCAGGATGATCCAATATGTGAGTTGCTTTTCCTGACACTCAGAAATCACTGAGTGATTTCTAATGATGGATTCGCTGCTCTGGGTAAAGGTGCCTTCAGTCACACGATCTGCTGCCCTGCCACAGGCTGGGCTTTGCACCAGGGGAGTTATTTCTTTGCAGCAGGTTAACCCCTCACAGCAAGAGAACCGTGGAGGCTCCGCCGTCTCGTGCCGTGGTGCCCGTACACCGGAGAGCCAGAGGTCCCCGCTCCCCGTGTGCTCTGCAATTGTGACCACAAGAAAAGCTCTCTCTAGCTGTGGCGAAGAAATTAATCCAAAGGGCTGGGACATGTTTAGCTACTGCTGGCTGCTCCCCCCGAGCCTCCAGAAGGCTGTGCCCTGCCTGTCATCACAAAGGAGTTCGAACACAGCAAAGACACTGGCTGGTTTCACAGCACATGCCAGGAACCTGGTGTAGTAACAAGTGTCATGAATGCGACTTGTGCAGCTGCACAGCTGGCAAGGTTACCCGTACCTGCCATCAAGGGGAGCAGTGGCCTCGTAGGACATGTCCCCTGAACACTGACAGATCATTTGCTCTGCGCATCCTGGTGCAAACAGATGTCTCTGTGCAGCAGAGCAGCCACCCGAATGCTAAAGCAGCTTGCTTTGGCTCTCCATAAAGATGTTCTATTTGTTCCCAGAAGTTAATCTTTAAAGATTTTTAGAGCGTTCAATAACCAGTGCATGTGTGCAGAGCAGGCTGGAGCAGTGGCTGGGGGCAGCCCCAGTGCAAGGAGCACCCACGCTGAGGCCCGTGCCCGACAGAGGTGACCGTCCCCTGCAGCTTGGGACTGGGGGCACCACAGTGCTGGAGGGCTCGAGGGACTGGAACTCTGAGCCCCATGGCACTGGGGGCTCTTGGCACCGAGGGGGCCATCAGGGAACCTGGGCAGCACCAAGCCAGGCCAGCAGTGGTGGGGGTTCTCGGGGCACACTAAGTCCTGCTGGTACAGACTGTGGCTGGGGGCACACCAAGCCCCACTGGCACCGGGGCTCCTGCACACCTGTCCTGAGCCACAGGCAGGACAGTTGCGAGGAACAAGGGGAAGTTTAGCTTCAAACTGGCAGTTGGATTAGCAGGGAGAGGAGTGCTCATTGTCAAGAAACTGGAAAACCATTTCATTTGTGCTGGGCAAACAGCGCGATGCTGGGCTGCGCTGCCAGTGGGGATGGCCCATGCTGAATGGAACAAGCCCATTTCTGCAGAGCACACAGTGCAACCTGGTCCCAGAGTGGCTGCTGGAAAACCGAGCATTTGTGCACAGGCACAGAAAACGTCTTGTTACCCTCACAGAGCTCCCTCAGGCCCTTCCCAGGGCCCTTGTTCTGCACTGTGCTGGCTCCCAGAGCCAGGGCTGGTGTGAGCCCTCGGAGCTGCTGTGGACCTGAGCTGCCCATCAGTCTTGGAGCACATGGTGCTCCAAGAAAGGCAGGATAGGAGTGTTTCAGGAAAGCACCCCGGTCCCAGCAAACCCCCTTCCCCGATCTGAGAAGAATTTCCATATTCATGAGCCTTATCACTCCCCTCAAGCTGCTGTGTGAACTAGCAATTCAAAAAGCAGCACCACACAAAGACAGATTTTGAGGCCGTTGGGGAATCAGCAACAGAGTTTCTCAGTCTCCCTTGCCCTGCACCTGTCCTGAGGGATTTGAGCTGTGTTCCAGCACCACTGGTCCCCAGGCAGTGACTCAGTTCCAGCAAGGCTGGTGCAGGTCAGATGTCCCTCATGGCACTGTCCATCACGTGGCAGCAGCAGGGTCAGTCCTGGCCCTGCCCACGGCATGGGGCACTCAGACATCCCCGGGCACTGCATGTGCGAGGGCTGCTCCCAGCAGTGGGAGGGTGGGAGTGGGCTCCCATGAGGTGTCAGAGTCAGCGGCTGCTGCTGATTGAGGTGGAGCTGGGCAAGCCTCCAGGCTGCCATATCACCAGCTACAAGCCACTGCCACCAGCTGGCCTGTGGCCTGGCTCCTGGGCTGGAGTGGCCATGCTCAAGGTGGCCACGAAGCCTCTGCTGCCACCCGCTCTCAGCCCTGCTGCTCTCAGCCTTGCCAAGTGTTGAGTTTGGCATTTTATTAAGGAGAGCCATTATCATTTGAAAAAACATTCCAGGCTTTGTCAGTGCTTATCCTTGTCTGACTCCACAAAGCTCAATGAGCTTTTATCTCCTGCAGACTAGATTACAGTAATGCCTCAAAGCTTGGTCCCCTTGCCAGGAGGGCTGATTACCAGCCCTCAGCCCCACAGGCAGCACAGAGCATGCCCACTGTGCCCACTGTCAGCCCAGCACCTTGCCTGGCGCTGCTCCCATTGGGTGTCCCTCTTGGAAGATCTGGAAAGCAGAGTGCTCTGGGTTGCCAGCACCAATAAGTGCTCCCCCTGCCCCCATCACCCCAGCTGCAAGGCACTGTCCTGCAGGGCTGAGCAGCCATTTCTGCTTCCACACAGAGTTTGCCCCTGATAGAGGAGCCCTGGGAGTCCCATCCCTGCCTTCACGTGGCTCCAGGAGGGCGGCTACTCTAACGGCACCCAGTCCCTGCTCGTCCCTTGCTGCAGGTGCCATCACACCCGGCACTGCTGGGTGGAACCACTCTGGCACTGGTGGGGCCAAACACGCTCCCTGCACGGGGTAAAGCTGCCCAGACAGTGATTGCCAGAAATGTCTTCCTCCCAGGAGAAGCCCAAAATGCCACTTACATATTCAGGCAGTGACCCCAACCTGGAGCAATGCTCCCGGACCATCCCATGGGACTGAGTTGCGGTTGGCCGGGCAGCAGCAGGGGAGCAGGGGAGTGGGGCTGCTGAGGAGACCAGCACTCCCAGCAGTTCAGCAGCTGTGCCATCAACTCCCCTTCACACCACGTGCCAGCTCCTGCTGCCTTCCTTGCACCGTTCTGCTGCGGGCTAAATTAATTATTTCTAATAAATCCACGTTTAAATTAACAACCCAGGCAGGGGCCAGCTGATTTGAGGGCTTCTCACTACATTAGCTTTACTGCAGTCAGCACTGGGGCAGGCAAAGCCCTCGCCTGCACCCCTGTGATCAGCTGGAACGGGGTCCTGCAGCCCCCCTTCCTCTGCCGGGTGGGACCTCAGCTGTGCCCCTGGGCCTAGGGACTTGCCACATGCCCAACCACTCCTCAGCCTTGCCTGGTCTGTGCCAGTGATGGAGATGATCCAGGCAACAGGGAGATGGGGACAAGCTGGCAGCCCCTGCTGAGGACTTGCAGATCCCATTTTGGGGTAAGAGGAATGACAATATGCACCAAGGACAGCAAGTGAATTTACAGCCAGTGCTGCTTCATGAGCAGATGTCTGCAACAGGCAAGTGCAGCCAGCAGAATCTGCAAGGGCAGATGCAGGGACAGGGAACATACCACGGGGAAGAGGTTGAAGCGCCCAGGTAGGACTTACCCTGCTCCCCAGGGTGTCCCAGCTGCACTGGCCTGAGCCCAGAGAGGTGAAGCACAAACCCTCACAGGCAGCAGGTTCATTCCAGCACTCTGCAGTATCTGAGCTCAGCTGGCTCCCCCCCCAACTGAACTCTTCCCAGATGGCTTTTATCTTTAAACTACTGTACAGCAATACAAAAAGACAACAATAATTTAAGATCCTCTTTGACTGCAGGCTAATACCAATTCACTCTGCTTGCCGAGGGATGGCACTTTCCCTTTTTTATACAGCCTCTCTGATTTTTCTAGCATATGCAGATAATCTCAAACTCCTCATAAATGCAGCCATAAACTTTCCTCCCTCTGCCCCCTCGGAAGTGCATAAAACCAGTGGGATAACCAGCATCATCTCAGGAGGCCTCTGAGGAGGCAACAGCTAAAACAGGGCACAGCAGCCAGACAGGTCTCAGGGGAGCTCCCCTGAACTGGCACCATCACTCACCCCTCGCCAGCCTGGGCAGAGAGGGCAGAGCAGGCATAGAGTGAGGGAGCCTGGATCTCTGCACATTGAGAGTCTCTCCACATCCACGCTGGCTGCCTGGGAAGGTCTCCCCAGGAAATGCTGCTGGCCAGTGTATGCTGGGGAGTGGGACCTCTGGGCACAAAGGGCTGCCAGCCTAAAATCAGCTCCTGGTCCCTCTCAAAGCCTGCCTGGCTCACACAGACACCTCTTGGGTGCAAGGCTGAAAGGAATTCCTCCTTACAAACCTGCCAGGAATGGTTTTCTTCTCCTTTTGAAAGAGATTTTGAGATATAAAATGCTCTTCCTGTATGGATGAAAGAGCAACATCTTGGAAAACATTATGCTCTCTCAGTAAGTTATTTGGAGTCTACGGAAAGGCAGCCTTTCCAGATTTCAGCCCTATTAGTTTTGGTTTTTCTACATGCTAGGTCTGAATTAAGCCTTCATGTTCTGACTCATTTTCCAGCCTGTTCACTAGTGCAGTTGAGAGAAGGTGTTCTGTCAACAACGGAACTTTCTCCCCAAAACACTTTAAGATCTGAAGGTTCATCAAAATCAACTTTAGTTTGCAAACTGTTTATGTTTTGACTTAGCAGCTTTTCTCATGGCAAAAAGAACGGTTAAGAGAAATGCTCCCAGACATCTCTGCTTGCAGATTCTGGGAGAGCAAAGGGGGCTGGCACACAGCTCTGATTCTCAGCCAATTTCTCCAGTACCGGATTATAAGCATCCTTCCTCCTCTTGCTGGAGCACAGACAAAAACTGCATGTTCCTGCGAAAGCCTCCAGCCATAAAGACAAGATGGTGTGATGTTTAACAGAGCACGGTCTCCTGGCCCTGGCTTTGTGTCCCTGGGGTTACACGTCAGCAGCTCAGGCCCTTGCTGGGCACCATCATGCCTGGGTACCCACGGTGTGGGTACGTCTCTGACTGAGAAGGTGCCACCATGGACATCAGGGTGCATCGTCCCCAGAGAGGAGTGGACCTTTCCAGGGGGGGCAAATTACCGAAAACCCCTTCCCTGGCAGCAAAAACCTCCAGCAGCTGCTGGCTGCTCTTTCTCAGCTCTTCACTGAGAGTGAGAATGAGCACTTGCATTTCCCCTTGGCCTCTGACGGTGAAAGCACCGGAGAACATCTCATACTGCTGGAAAGGTGTTGATACATGTGGGACCTGGACTCAATGCCTACCTGGCTCCAAGATGCCTGGTCTGACAGGGAGACTTCAGGCTCTGTAGGTTTCCTTGGCCACAGCTTCCCCTCCCTGCTCTGGGGCCACCCGGGGCTGTAGGTGCAGTACTGTGTGCGCATCTCCTCCACCAAACCTTTCCCAGTCTGCTCCCCACCAAGAAGCATCATTGAGTTTTTCCAGGAGTCATCTCATTCCAAGTGCCTCCATCCTGCAGATGACAAATCACTGCCTGAACGGATGGGTTGCACAGTGTGTCCCTGGTTGAGTTGAGATTTCACCCAGAACCACATCCCCAAGAGTTATTATCAGTTTCATTAGATTAATGATTGCAGAACCACCAGCAGCATCACAGATGAGGCCTTTGCGTTTGCATTCCCATACAGTAGCACCAGTTGCATGGTTTTGCTTAAATCAGGACAAGAGACTGACTGGAGACTGACACAGTGAGCCGTGACTTCTTGCTGGCTCCAGCAGCAGGGAGACAGATTTATGATGCCTAAAAAACACCAACTGGACTGGGAAATGGACAGAAATCTTCTTGGTCTGTGCATAATGACACACAGGACTTTAACCCCCTGCATGCTGTAAACTTCCCAGTTTATTCTCAGATTAGGCTGGTGGTAGAACCCCCACTCATGCAGTGGGGTGAGGAAAGCAAACGAAAAAACATCCGCTCACTGCCTAGTCTGTCATCTGTGCTGCTAATAGTCATGAGCAGAGCACATGGTGGGCCTGCTGAGATAAAAGGAAGCTAAGAGATTGTTTGTACCATTAATACATCTCGTGATAAATGATGTGTAAAGTTTTACTGCAAAGTCTTAAGAAGGCTGTGAGCATGGAACACCAGCTGAGGGAATGCCAACATGGGGGAAGGATTGAGAGGCAAATCCAGGGAGGCTGGGGAAGGGCTGGGAGCAGCCTGAGCCCAGAGAAGATGAGGGAAGGTTTCTTCCATCTCCTCCAGGTCCGTGTGATATCCCAAAGGCAGATGCAAGGCACTGAGATCTGATGGATGTTGGATGAGGAGGGCTGGGGCATCACATCCACACTGGGGAGGTGGAATTGAAGACACCTGTGACAGCTGAAATACTGAGGCAGCCACGTCTAATCCTGGTGGCTAAATATGCTCCTAGTGGGCTTTCTTGCTTTACCTTTTTCAATATTTTTCCTATACTATGACCCAGTGCTACATGGAATAAAGCAATTTTTCATTCTGAAAATGGTGCTTTGTCCTCAGCCCAAGGCTGCTGAGAAGCAAATGGCAGGTCACCATGACCTGGTGTCCAGTAAGCTGGAGTGAGCCAGGCTCTGTTTGAGCCTCTCAGCACCACTCCTGGAACAAATCCCCAGGTCCCTGTGAAGCTGCCGCCTACCCACATCTGTTCTCCGTGCTGCATCCATCAGCACCAGACCATGCCATGCAAATCCTGATGCTGAGGGTAGATCTGTGACTGGGGGCACTGCGAGCCCCTCTTCCCTGCCAGGGCTTTGAGATTCCCAAAGCAGAGGACTGATGCCATGACTATCTCAGAAATACTATGCACACATGAAAATTGGGCAAATGATAAAATGGAGATGACTTTTCAGGAGCAGAGAGATTGAATAAAAAAAACAAGGCATCAAACTATGCAGCTTATGCAACAGAAAATATGTATCTTGACAGGAACTAATATTTTATGTGGAGCCAATAACTCAGTAGTAACAGATTTGCACATTTAAAGATGTGCTATTAGGAAGAAAGTCTTGGTTTTCCCTACTTCTCATCAGAGTCCCTGACATAAACAATCTCCTCACCCTGCTCTCAGTGCCACCTCCTCTTCCCTGACCTTCTCCTTCCTCCATGTGGGAGCTGCCACACTGGGACGGGCCTGTGGCTCCAGCTCTCCAATGTGGAGGAAAGAGCACCTTCTCCCAACATCCAACAGACAATGCTGTGCGTGGACCTGGGGTGCAGAAGAGCCTGTCCTGCATGCCCTGATCCCCCTGTCGCACCAGGGGCTGCCCTGAGCCCCACTCCCTGTGCCAGGGGCTGTTATTGGCACAGGGCACGCTCCTCAGCTCCGCAGCATTAGTGCTTTATGCTTGTGTGGTTACTGTGCGTAGAGACAGTTTGAGCCCACCCCAGGGGAAGACAACACGTTGGGGGAGTGTGAAAACAGTGATGGTAGGACCAGCTGCAGAGGGACACGGAGCTGGGATCTCCAGGTCATCCCGGACTCTGCCACAAGGCCACCAGGACACCTTTTACCCAGCCTGCCTCAGCGGCTCCCAGCGCTGCCTGTGCCAGACCATCTGTCTGTACTCCCCGTCTCTCTCTGCCACAGCCAGAGATTTGCACAATCGAGCCCATTTAACTGGCACTGGAATCTTCCTACCTGGCGTGAGGCTCTAAGCCTTATCTGCATTTAGGAACTGCGCTAAGCCAGCAGATCTCCTGCGTATTTGCTCTTTGAAAGCCTGCTCTGAGGAGCTCTGGCAGGAGGGCCACATAAAGGGAAAGCCCCACAGCTCTAGCCCAGAGATAAAGCTCTGCACCATACAAGACATTTTGATATTTTATGCCAGCATTTGGCATTGCTCCAGAAGAGCTCTGAGTTATCTTAAGCTTTACAAATGCAAAGCTAAAGCATTAGCAGGGGAATTGCTCCTAAGTCAAGGGTTAGAGGTGCACAGCAAAAAGGGTTCTTAGGGGGTGGTCTCCCACTGGCTTTGGGGGATAAATGCGTATTTACCCCCCCACCCTGGGCAAACGGCGACGCTCCCCAGCACTAAGCTGAAGGGCTTTACTGAAACACTCCAGCAAACCTCCTGGCTCCTAAGTACATAAAAGCATCAAAAAGTAAAAATGTATTTTAAACTGTGGTGATTAATTATGATGATGGATGGGGACAAAAATCTGGTTCTGTTCCCTCCTTTGCATGGATGCAGAAGCAGGGGGTCAGAACACGATGTCACTCTGGGGGGTTGCTTTGTGCAGCACAGACAACAGCAGGACACAACTGCAGCCACCAAAAACATGCCAGAGGCTCCTGGCCACACTGGCACTGCTAGAAAAGGGTAAGGGAATCAGATATGCATCTGCACCCACCCTGGGCTACCCATTTTGCTGGAATGGATAGTGGGAGCTGAGGAGCTAAAATAGATAGTCTTGAAATAATCTTGAAGGAGAGAAGCAAGGCAGCTGCTCAAAGCCTTGTGCCAGCCTGGAGCCGAATCTCACTCCAGGAAAGGTGCCGCAGCAAAGGGGACCCTGCGTCTGATCAGGGAGCTCAGTCAAGAGCTGAAGCATTGAAACAGCGACAGCAAAGGAACTGGGAAACAGAAAACAGGAAAGAGCAAATGGCTTCTAAACAGTGGAAATGTTCCGCTATGGAGGAGGAGGAGGGCTGGAAAGGGAGGATTAGCCAGCTATAAATACAAGCAGTGCTGAGTTAAAAGGCTAATTAGAATAGCAAAAAGAAATACAGCAGTACATTTCAGAGACGGTTTTGACTAACAAAGAGTTTTTTAAATCTGTTTGCAGGAGTGAATATGAAAGAGAAAATTGGATTCCTATAAAATGATTTCAAGAATTGGAGGAGGAAAAAGGTAATGGCAGATCTCTTCAACAACTAGTCAGGCTCCCTGACATCTTCATCTGCTGCAAAGGCAGAGAGAAAGTCGACAGGTCTCAGTTTTCATGTCTTAGGAGAAAAAAAAAGAGCCGGTGACAAAGAATGGTTTGTGCAGAGATGGGAGCACAAAGGGAGAGGCCAGAGGCAGCCTGGAGAGAAGTGACCAGTTTAATTACTCCAGGCTGAATTGGAGGGGCTGGAGCTCTGTCCTTCCCTAGGGCTGGGGGATTCGTGCCCTGTGACGTGATGCACGGAGGGGACACTGCCACCCACCACAGCCCTGACTGCCCGCCCCGGGGAGGATGGCAGGGCCTGAGGTCACCCCAGCTCCAGCTCACGGGACGGTGAAGCCAGCGTGGAGCAAATCCCCTCTGTGGCAGTGAACCAGTGAGCCCCTGGTGATTTAGCACCTACAGCCTCAGCATATGCCAGAAATGGCTTTAGCTTCCCCAAAAGCTGGAACAGATGGTCCTGAAGTTCTTAACCCATTAAATGTATACAGACACACACAGACACACGTACATACATATAGATATATATAAATACATCCCCCAGTTTGATACCTTGTACCTGCCTCATCCTACAGATATGTGAGGTTGGGCTGAGCCATGCGCTCCCCTGCCATGTTCACCCTGTTCTCCTCCTGTGACAGACAGGTTTAATGCTCCAGTTTTTCCAAGTCTTTGGGACACAGGAACATTCCAGCACTAAAAGAGCTTGGACCTAGCCTGAGAGAGAGCTTGTCCCACATATCTGTGGGTCAGAGGCAGCATGGAAAAAGGAGGCTGTCACCAGAGCAGAGGCTAGTTTGGATTCACATCCTTTGTCTGGGGCCCCGGCAGTTTGGGCTGTAGTGTTGGGGTGTCATCGGACCTCTCTGCAGCTGGAGGAGAGGGACTGGCATCCGCAGAGCTCATGTCGAAGTAAACAGCTGAGGATAAATGGGATGACTTTTATTCTTCATCTCTTCATGATATCACTGGTGGCTGTTGTGACTAGAGCCACAGGTCACAATGACATCAGGCCATTAACGGGACAAAAGGGTGACAACCGGGATGATTCAAAAAGCAGGAACAGGGCAGGGGGGAAGAGGTGCTTAGGAGGAGCAGACACAGAGTGCTGCTGTCTCCTCCCTGGCAGACAGCACGAGCTGGCTCTCTGTGAACCTGCCCGTGGCAGTGGGCAGACAGGGACAGCGTGGTGGCTGTGGAAAGGGCTGGCTGGCTGGGAACTCTCTGAAATTAAACTAATTGCATTGCCTAGTAAATCACAACAGCAGCTACGATACTTTGCTCTTCTCCAAGGATGCAGAGTGGCTTTATGAGCATTAATTAACTCGACTCACACAACACGCCTGCGAGGCAGGTACAATCAGATCCATGGAGAGGGAAGGCCGCAGCCCCAGGTCCCATGGCCCGGCAGCGTGAGGGCAGCACACACGACCTGGGAGATCTCACGGTCCACACAGGACCAGCTCCCTCCCTAGGGTGCGATTACAGCGCAGATCCCACTCCCAGGACTCCACTCTAATTAACCATCCCATCTCCCTGTGCACTCACATCCATATTCATCATGACTTCCTAGAACAGACAGAAGGCAAAACCATGAAGAGTTTTGCTAATAAACAGCCACCAGTGGCAGCCCTCCAACCTGGCCAGGCCCAGCAGAGTACATCTGTCCTCGTACCATGACCCTCTGTTCCTCTGCTCCCACCTGGCACACCCACCTCACGCAGCCCATGGGGCCCTGCAGTTCCATGTCAGTCTGCTCCCACACCTGGGTGTACTGGGCATGAGCCTCAGGGGCATGGGACAGGGCATGTAGGTCCCAGATACTCTGAGCACTTGGCTCTGTGTCCCTGTCCTCTCCCCCGTGAGATCCATGGGACGCCATCCAGCACGGTGCCTGTGCTCCAGGCAGTGCTCCTTGTGCTGGAACAAGCAGAGGAGAAGCAGAAAAATCCACAGACATGCACCTAAATAAAATATTTTAAAGTGAATTTCCCATGAGGTGTCAGCAGCTCTTTAATATTGTGCTGCCTTTCCTGGCTGATCATGTTGTCACTCCAGCTGGCGGGAGAGTGGCTGCCAGCTGCCTACGGGAAAAGGAAGACAGGAACATCTCATCTCGCTTGGGAGACCTGCACTGGCTCATCCTCCTGCACCATTCTTAACTCTACAAACAAATGGCTTCTTGCAGCAGGAGCACAAAAGCAGCAAGAGCGTCAGCAGCACACGTACGCCACACGGATCCCTGCGCTGTCCCCAGTGGGGAGTGGAGTGGAAGGTCCCAGCCATGGGGTACACAGGGTCTTGCTCAGGAATGAAGAGCTTTGCTGTTCCCACAAGGGTGGAACAGGATGGAGCCTTTTATATCCCTTCAGCTGTGCCCCACTGGCCTGCCGGGACACTGTCCTGTCCCCAGAGATCTCGCCCTCCCTCCAGCAGCCAGTGGGATGCAAAGGGTAAAGCCCCAAAGGATAAATAGCTTTATCCTTTGGCAGGCCCTGCTGGGTGCCTGGCTGGCCTCTGTCCCGGTCCTGAGGCTGAGGGCATTTGAGATTGGAGAAATACCAGAGGCACTGGGGAGCAATACTGCGTGCACACAGGGACACCCTGTCCTGCATCCCTGACCCATGGTCCCTGTGGGATGGCAGGACCCTGGGCAGGTGACCTGCCTCAGTGTGACCACTCACGAGGTGCCATGCCCTCCCCACTGTTCCAGTCAGTACCCCCACTGCAGGGGTGGAGGCTGTGGTACAGAGCAGGGACAGCTGCTGCCAATGTCCCTGTAACAGCAGGCGTCTCCCCCCTTGGACAGAAGAGCTCTGTGCCCTTTGGCAAAGCCAATGCGGCTGAGCTGCACAAACTCACCAGGTCAAAGCTGGCCAGCTACAATTTGCACTTTCTGTGCATTGGGAAGAAATAGTTATTTCCCCTAATTACATCTTAAATGCCAAATAAATGCCCTGTCCTCTATGGTAATTGCAATGTCACTGATGATTTAATGCCCGCTCTGCACACTAAGAACCTGCACCAGATCTGCAAGCCACAATAACCTGCACCCCGAGTGCCCCAGCTCCACACAGCCATTCTGTCCCCAGCTCGTGCTGGGCCAGAGCACGGCTGCAGTAGGCACCGGCTGACAGAGCTGCTCTGCACCCGTGCCAGGAGCTCTGCCAGGAGCCATGGCTATGCCAAACTCACAGCCCAGTCCCAGAGGCAGCTCTGTGTCCCTCGGGGGTGCAGCGCCCAGGCCCATCTGCCCCAGGGGCTCCTTGAAGCTGCTCGTGTCCCAGCCAAGAGACCCATCACGGCGCTGATCAATACCAGGCGAACATGGACATCGATCCTCCAGCCCATCTCATGTCCCAGTGGCAGCATCACCCTCCTCCCAGGACTTGCCACTGTTACCTGTACCCACTGACACAGTGTGGGAACAGCGGTGGCCAGGGCTGGGCCGCACTCCCTCAGCTGCTGCTGCTCCTGAGGGGCAGTCACCAGGGAGAGGGAAAGGCTTTCAGGTTTAGCTTTATATGTATATGAGGGTCTCAAACAGTGACACTTGCTAATTACAGTTTAGAAAACAACAAAAGGAAGTTCTAGAGAAAAGCTCAGCATTTAGTCTTCCCCCCCTTTTTTCCTTATTTAAAAGAAGACATCTTTTAAGCATCAAAAAACTCCCCAGTGCTGCTGATACAAATGCATTGTAACCTTGAATTATATGGAGCAGGGCTCGCTTTCATTATTTATTAGCAAGATCAATTAGAATATTCTGTTTGCAGAAGAATATAATCCAATATGTACTTCAAGCACTAACAGCTAAATATATGCTTATTTAAAAATCAATCTAAAAGTCAAGGTTTCCTTTGTAAATCCTTACTACAGATTAAAAAAAAAAGCTTTGAGTGTTACCACCTGCTGAATGCTGTAGTCTCAAGGAGACAGTTATACATTTTAAAACATTTCAAATGGGAATTGATTGTAACAGGCGAACAACTGCTGAACCCCCAGCATGGAGGGCTCATGGCATGCATGAAGGCTGTGTAGCTCCCATGGGGCACCCTGGGCTCGCAGCCTGGGCCCCCATGGGAGAGTGGGAACAAGCCCCCCAACCCAGGCAGTGACAGCCACCACCACCCTGCCTGCCAGGGAGGGCACCGGGAGCATGCCAGCCGTGCCAAGTGACTTACAGCATCCCAGCACAGGCTTGTTTTTCACTCACTTGCCTGGGCTGACATGGAGCCAAGGCATCCGCCTGCCAACCCGGCCCAAGATCCGCAGTGTCCTCGCCCTTCTCCCCTGAATCACAGGTTTCTAAGATTAATTGTCATGTATAATTTATTGACCTCAGCCCTGACCTTGGCCCGGCATGGTTTCTTTCCTCTGCACTGTGGCGATGGCAGCAGCAGCCTCTGGCAGGGCAAGGGAACACCAGCAGTGCGGGGTGGTCAGCACTCGGGGCCCCAGCCATGCCATGGGGCTGCCCCATGGCCCTGGAGACACCCTGGCCACTCTGTCCCCACCCCTCAGAGCCACTTTCCCAGCTGTGCCAGTGCCCACTTTAATCTCCCCCCTGCCGCCAGCCAGGCGCAGTCTGCTCAGCCAGCTTCCCGTTTCTCCTTCTTCCTTAAGCCCCTTCTCTTTCGTCTTTCATTTTTAAATCTTATCTCCAGGTAAAGAGGGTATTTGATGGGATCAAAAGGTGACCTTTAACAAGGGTAGCAGAGCTTCAAACAATATCCCTGTGAGTTCACGCACACTCAAGTGTTAAAGGGAACAGTTCTCTGATCTCCTGTTCCTCGGTGGAAAGTTTTTTCACAAAGATTTCTGCCAAAAGTCGATGCAGCAGACTGAGGAAACTTCCTTAAAACCCAGCACCTAGAACTTGGCACAGGCTGTCCTCAGCTTCTGAGAAACCAATCCTTTAAATTTTTTTGGTTTCCATCTTCACCAGCAAGTGCTCCAGCCACACCACCCTGCACCTAGGTGGCAGGAGGGTTGGAACTGGATGATCTTCCAATCCAAACCATTCTGTGATTCTGTGAACCTCTGAAGTGTTTCTTTCTCTGCTCAAGTTCCCCATCTCTTCCCAGTTCCCTGGGTCTAACAGATTCCTGACAATCCCCAATCTTTCACTTAGCTGAATAATATCACTGGAACACCTCTTAGGCAAAGCATTCCAATTGTGGAGGGAGGCCAGACAGAAGCAGTCAGGGGTATCAGAGAGTGATAAGTGGGCTGGAAATGTAGCCAAGCAGAGAGGGGAGGATGGATACCCTGTGGCTGCAGACTGGGCCAGAGGGAGTAAGTGCCTTGTCACGATGGGCCTCCCCCCCAAGGCCTCCTCAGCAGCACAGTGTCCTGCTCCAGCCTGAGGTCCTCCGAGCCATGCCAGGAGAGATGCAGAGAGGGACCAGCAGCACGAGCAGGTGGGTGGCAAATCCCTTCCTGAGGAAATGGGGCTATCTGACCTATGAGCTGGGGGGCACTCCAGCTTTGGTTGAGACCAAGACCCACAGACCTCTCCTAAGCACCTTTTGGATAAATTCCAGGTGGGAGAAGAACAGCCTGGGCTAAGGGATGATGTGGGCACATGGCAGCATGGGTCCTGAGCTTCCACTCTGCTGTGGAGTCAACAGGTTACAGTGCTGTGTCCCCCCAGGGCCCAGGCAGACAAGAAGGGAGCAGGGAGAGCCAGAGAACGTGCTGTGCCAGATCAGGACAGTCCCACACTCTCCAATGGCAGCCCAGAGCCAACACTGGCAGTGACACGACCCCCGTGCCACCAGCAAGGCAAGGGAACACACGCAGGGTGTCCCATCCACAGTGGAGCTCACTGATGCCTCCACACATGGCAGGGTGCCAGAGTGAAGTGGACAGACGGGAGCAGTGGGTGGGTGGCAATGACAGCAGCGTTAATCATTTCCGTGGCGCTGCACACGAAGGCGGCAGGCACAGCCTGCGCCGCCCAGCACTGCACACGGGGGACCAGGGCACGGCCAACCCACCCCTGCCTGCTCAGCACAGCCAACCTGCCGCGGCTCCACGGGCCAAGAGAGGTCCCTTCCCTGTCCCCACTGTGTCCACGTGCCTCTGGGTAGAGGGGCGAGAGGCAGCAGCTCTGGGTGCTGCTGGGCGGGATACACGGAGCTACGCTCCCACCTCCAGCTCCTCACACACACACATCCCTACAGCACCCTGTTGCGTGGATGGAGATCCACCCCTGCATGCCAGCAGCCAAGGGGTTAAAGTGTCTTGTTATTCCTTCCATACCTGGGCTCCACTTATTTGCAGCTGGAATTCCCCAGGAGCCAGGGCTTTTACTAGTGGCTCTGCTGTAGAACCATGTTGTTATAGATTGCAAGTTCGTTAAAGGTCAGATAACACAACACAATTGAATCATATTAGTGAGCATAGTGAGCTGGTATTTTCCTAGGAAAACCCATAGAGCAGATTGTTTGCTACACAGAAACACACGTTGTATAGCAAAGCCAGTGTAATTTCAAACAAGCATTTTCTGAGAAAACCCTCCCGTGCTACAGGTCTGTGGGGCAGGTGCCAGCAGGGCTGGGCACTGGGCACCTCAGTCAGGCTGGATTTCAGCTTGTGTTACAACACCGAAATACATTGTAGAAGATGAGTAGGGAAATAAACAATTTCCAAGTGTAATATTGAGAGACAAATACTCGATACTTCATTTAATGTCTGGCTTGCAGGTAGCAGTTAATTCGAGACGGTGCCCAGCTCCACATTGCTATTAAGGAAATGCAGAATTGATTGCGAGGATGATTGAAGATTTCTGAAGAGCACAATTCCCAAGGCCATGATGACCCTTCCTTTTTTTTTCTAATTTGCCAGTTATCTATTCAGACAAATTCTTTTATCGTGTTTATTTCCCTTCCAAGTTCCAATGGTGTGATTAATTATGGAACTTTGCAGTCCTACTTACCCTGCTGTACGGTCTAATTTTGCTTCCTTTTAAAATGGTTTTCCATCCCAAATAGACACCTTTTCTTTTTCAGCACCTGTACTTTGTCCCACTGAAACCTGCTGTCATTAACCCATCCCACTGGTGAAGGATATCCCAGCAGATGCCCATCCCACCCGATTCTGCAGTTCCATCTGGAGGCAAGTGGCACCAGTGGTCACTTGCTTCCCACTGCAGAGGGGCTCAGGACTTTCTGTGAGGAGATAAAAAGCACAATTCTCTTCCTCCAAAAATTCGGGCACTTTTCAGACCCCAGGGGGCCGCAGTTCCTCTGCCAGCCTGGAAATTTTCATTTGGTTCTAGATTTAACCTCAGAACAAGAAAGGAATTGGAACTAGTACAACTGTTTTAACCTGTCCCAGTCACAGAAAAAGGGAGAAAAGTAAGTAAAAAAATAATTTTGGACATACAAAGCCATGTTTCCTCTCATTGACCTTCAACACCAGTGTTGGCTGTCTGATGCAACAGAACACTGCCGGCTCCCCCTTCCACCCGTGCCAGTTCCCCTTCCACCCGTGACAGCTCCCCTTCCACCCGTGCCAGCTCCCCTTCCACCCGTGCCAGCTCCCCTCCACCGCATGGCATCGTGTCCCAGCCAAACAGCAGCGAAACGCAGGTGGAAAAGCAATCAGATTTAAATCTTGTTTCCTCTTTCTACCTCGCCTTTCTCTTTTCTCTATTTAGATGCTCCTCAGTGTTGTAACTAATACGATTTGTGTTTAGCACGGTGTGAAACAAGAATGATTTATGTGTCTGTCCACACTACACGCTCCCAATGCCATTGCAGCCCCCCGAAAGGGCACTGCCAGAGCAGCCTGACGATAGCATTCTGGCACTACATGTAATTCTTTGTACACCCTGTCCACATGATCACTGCTACTCCTAGCTCTCACAGTGCCTGTGTGCTTTCCTTACACTGCGCTGGGCTCTCCTTAGGGAGGAAATGGGACTGGGACCCCTGACCAGCTCCAGCCCTCGCTGCCATGCGCCAGCCATGCCACTTCCACAAACCAATCTGCAGATTTCAATGATGTTTCAGCTCAGAGTGACTTGTGTCTTATCTAAACCAAATAGGGGCTCAACCCCTGTGTTTCACTACCAACAGCTAATGCACAGGCTCTGGCCGTGGGGCAACTGAGCAGACCTGAGACTCGAGCATGGTCAGGAGCCCAGCACATGGAAGGCTGCACTGACTCGGGTGCCAAAGTCCTACTGAAAGTCTCTGGGATCTGTCAGGTTTTCCTGGTGGCTCTGAGTGCAGCTCTGTCAGCACAGCTCCTGCGGCTCTGCACCAGCAGTGCCCTTCATTAATTCCTAATGCTGCCCCAAGTACATCCCATGTCCTCCCTGGCTTGGCAGCCCCCGTGAGCCAGGGCACAGAGCACAGCTCCCTCCCTTCCTTCCACATATAACAAGAAGCCAAATGAAATAATGAAAGAAACTCATTTTAATGCCACAGAGGGAATTGTTTTATTGCTAAAGCAGCAAATAGAACTAATTGAATCCACTGGAAGAAAAAAAAAGGAGTGAAGGAATGGAAAGGGTAGGTGTGGAGCACAGACAGAAAGGGCGAGCTGGAGCCTGAATATTCATGGACCTGGAAACTGCAAATCCTTGAATGCAAAATATCTTCATAACTGATCATACTGCCAATGGCGATGCACATGCAGCTCAGAGAGAGGCTCGGAATGTTTGCATTTATAGGATTTTTTTTTTTAAGTAATATTATGGAAAAAATTCTCTGTTTTGTAAAGCTGCTTTGCACCTCTCTGGTAAAAGAGAAAATCCTGGGAGTGGGCACCAGGACCAGTGCTGGTTTCCACTGGCACTGAGCGCAGGACAGGCAGCAGCAGACACTCCTGGGACATTGTAGTGCCCCCAGGGTGGGCAGGCAGCTGCCTGCTGCATATCCCTGCTGCAGGTTGAGCACAGTCCTGCTTGGCCAGGTTGCTGAGCTGGGGCATTTCACCCCAAATCACCTCCCATTTCACACACCACCAGTTACACCTGCCACAAGCTTTTAAACTCGCTGTTTTCAGTGAACCTTAGTTTTCAGTGGCAACATATATATTAATGTGGGGGGAGAGCATTTTAATTAAGCCGTGTTCTTCATTATAATACAAAGTCATCCAGCAAGGAACACCAAGGATATAAATCCCATTAATGAAGGAGGAGATGCATATCCTGCACTGTATGCTCCAGCACAAAGGCACCAGTACGAGATGACTCTCACGTGAAGTGCAAGGGAAAGAAAGCTGGATTAGAAAAGCAGTTTATACTGCCAAGGGCCACACAACCTTCATCCGGCACCACTGCACCGCAGGCCCCCCAGTCTGCATCCTGGAGACACCCAATTCCCCCCCCCTCAGAGAGAGCTGAAGGCACAACACAGCTGCCTGGGTGTGCCAGTGGGGGCACATACAGTGCCCAGGCCCCTCCTGGTCCCCGACACCCACACCTGGAGGACAGAGCCACAGGTGAAAGCCCTGAAATCCACCTCTCTGCAGAACCCTTTGTCCCTCCCTACGCCAGCATCCCAAATCCTCACCCTCTGGGCACAGCAAAGAGCTTTAGGCTCCCCTCTGCCTGCAACATGCTCCAAGCGTTAGAAAAAGTTAATACGGGTCACGGGGTGGGGAGCTGTGCTGGGCAGCACCAAACTGGGGCACCCCAGGGAAGGGACCCCAAACTGGGCAGCAGGAGATGCCCCTGTCGGGGTGCCACAGGACCCTCACCAGCCAGAGCCCTGTTCCTGCATCACTGCTCCGCTGCAGCCAGCAGCTCTGAACTCACAGGCTAATAAACAAGCTCCTGGCCATGGGAAAGCACTTCACCATTGCCTACTGCAAAAAATGGCTGAGGAGTTTCTGATCGGGTTTTCCAAAGGAACCAGTCTGCGGCAGACACAGATCGTCTCCCGCAGAGACAACCATATCCATATCCCAAGACAAGAGTGCTTCGGAATCTTATGTGGGAACAGAGTAATAATAAAACACCTTTCTGTAACTTTAGCAGCAGTGGCTCTAGCAGAAAAACCTGTAATGATCTAATAAGACATTTCCCCTGCTGCCACTCCAGCCTCATGAAATCCAGGATAGTTTGAGCCATAAATCCATCCCAGCTCTTCCTTTGTCATTAATTGTTAGGCTATTTGTATTACACATTTCACATACCAAATCAACTCCAATTTCATGGTGGGCTAGACTGCAGAAATGCTTCTTTTAATCTTTTTTAATTCTAAAGTGGTACAAACTTTAATATTTTCTAATGGAGTGTATATTTTACTCACATCTAACAATATCTCTACAATTTAGGAGCAATAAAAGTCAAGCTCCCGTCTATACGATAAGCTTGCAGCTCTATTTCCAAAGTTCAATCAGTTAACCTTGGAGAGCAATAACTTCCCTACAATGAATAACGATGCAGAATAATATTTAGATAGAGATAAACCCTTTTTGCATAGGAAATTGCATTATGATTTGCTAGGTCTACAAAATTCTCAGTGAGATGCTTTAGTTTACCAAAGAAGTTGTTGCCTCAGGCATTTTTCCATAGTGCTTAGATTTTTTGGGGGGAGTTTCTAGAGGATTTTGAGCTGAGTAAGGAGCCGTTATTGTTGGTAACACAGACGCGTGCAGCAGATCCAGTGGCACAGCTCCTGCACCCTTCTCCCTACAACGGCAGCACAGGATGAGCAGTCTGAGCAGCAGCTGCCCCAGCTCAGGGAGGCTGTGCAGCCCCGGGGTCTCTGCCCCTCCACACTGTGGCTGGGGGCTGCCCGATGGTGGCCCCATGGGGGTTTGCCCTGCCAGCCCCAGCCCCGGGAGGTGATGCCACAGTCAGGACAGCGCCTGCAGCAGCTGCCCGGCTGCCCTGGATTTTGCTCATTCTGCCAGACACCCAATTTTTCGGAGGGAGCCATTAACAAGACCTGGAGCAGGAATGCTGCTGAGTGCCATCCCTTTGCTGCCGGGCCCCAGGCAGATGTAATGCCCTCCTGCCTGCGGTACAGCTCAGCACCAGCACTGCCCACAGTGCTGACATCCTCCCTCACACCATGGAAGTGCCATCCCCGCTGCACTGTTCAGTGCCCCAGAGCCCCTCCAGTTCACACCTGGCTCTGGATTTGCCTTTCTGTGCAATGTGAACAGCTCATGTAGAGGAGGCAGAGCCCTTTCCTAGGGTACCCAGTGCCCTTTCCTGAGGTACCACTGTCTTTCCATGTATCCCTCAGCTCTGCAGGCACCCCGTGCCATTGAGCACAGGCAGTAGTTGGTAATTTGGGATTAACAGGGTTCAAATAAAGAGCCCTGAAATGAGCTCAGAGGTGCAAGTGCTGACAATGCAGGGGACCAGCAGCTGGATCAATGCTGGTGCTCTCTGGGGGAAAGACCAAGGAGGGATGAACCAAAGGCCACTTAAAAACCTCCAGCAGCAACAACTTCATGATCCATGGTCTGCCATTGGCATTTCTTGAGTCAGCACTTTGGATGGAAAAGGGTCGGTTTGTTCTTGAACAAGCAGGACCGGAGCCGAGTAATTGACAGTTTGTCACCTGCACATGTGACACAGCCCCTTCCACCCAGGGCTGAGCTAGGAGGTGACCTCTTCCTGCATGTCTGGGGCTCAGGGCTGGGCCATGGACAGGAGGCAGCAGCTGAGCCTCCCAGGGTGCAGGGGCACCTGCAGGAGCCCCAAAGCCTCTGGGGTTGGTGCATTCCTGTGTTGGCATCACACAAGTTGGGTGGGTTTGTCTCCTCCCTGGCTGGGTACAGCAGCTCCAAGTGTTGGCTGCTGAATCCAACCACAATTCAACACCTGCCCCTGACACTGATGTCGGCTTCCTATGAGCATCCTCACAGCTCGGCTTAATTTTATGAGTGGTCATCAAGAACAAATACAGAAAGGGCAGAGCTGAGGCTGAAATAAAGTTATTTGCAGATGTGGATGAACACTAACAGAAAGTATAGAATATCACTGAATCTATCTCAATGCAAGATGAAAGGAAATACACTCTAAAACAAAGAAGAGCTGCGGATTTGGGCTGCCCCAGCAGATCCAAAATGACTACTGCTAATAAAGGAGGGGGCCAACTCCAGTCCAGCCCGACTCTGGAGAGAATGGAAATCAGATTTTAGCTTGAAATGTGTTACAGCAATCTCTATAATACAAAATAAAGTCTGGCAGATGGAGCTATTTTTATCCAAAGCCAGTTCTGTTCAGTAGGTCGGTGGCTATAACCAATGTCCCTTTACTATTTTGTCTTCCTCCAGGTCCCCTGCCTCAGTTTCTCCAGGCACTGATGAGATTGGAGCAGACAGCTGCCAGTATATTTTGGGAGGATCCTATTTAGCTATAAAAATCAATTGTGAATTTTGCATCCACCCTCAGTATTTGGCCTGTTTATATTGCCAAATATATTCTTTAAAGAAGTACTGTACTTCACAGGAGAGCTTGTCAAGGTAAATACCTTCATTTACATAAAATGTGACTAGCAAATGAAATGTTAAAGCCATAAAGAGCAAGTTTATGATCCATCGTTGATGCCTGGATGTATAATATGACAAGGGGGGAAATACTGTGCCTTGCAACACTTACTAAATTGGTGTGTTGACTCTGGGGATGGAAATGGGAGATTTGAAAAAACAGGTTGGAGGGGTTTTAGAGGGGGTTTTTTTGGCATTTTTCTTCTTCTTTTTCATAAGTATGAATCCTTTCCCCAGCTTTCAATATTTGGCTTTTAAACACTCTCCTTCAGCTTGGAAACAGCAGCTACCTAAATAACAAAAGGGGGAAGGCGGTGCCCACATGCCATCACATGTGGAGCAGGGTCTCGGCAGCAGCTTGGCCGTGTCCAGGGAGGGGAGCTGCTCCTGGCAGCAGGATCAAGGCACAATCCTGCCTGGCTGCTCCCCCCATGCACCTTTGATCTAAACAGGAATTTCTCACTGTGACTGAAAAGACTCTTATAATTTAGGGGTTTCCTTTAAACTTTTTCAAACATAGGGGAAACCAATTTAAAGTACCTCCAACTCTAAATAATACCTTTTAATAAGTGGATCAAAAGGCTGAAATGAAATGCTGCCCACATGCACACAACAGGGAAATTACAATATCCACACCGGATGCTCTGGAAAGTTTGATCGTGCCAGTTCCTCACCTGGACTCCGCTCGAACGTTTTGGCCATTCATTCATGCTCATACTCTCGTACCCTTTGCAATTCATTGAACCACTTCAAGGAAAAATCATTTGAAAGAAATTACCTCTGTGTATCACACCCCAAGCAGTGAGAAATGTCCCACACGAGCCGCTCCAGCCCCCAAAGCAATAAAATTTCTGCTGAAGTGCATGAAATAACAACTCAGGGAAAAGGAGTCCCCATGACAACAAGAGGTAAGAGAAACCCATGAAAAGCAAAAGACTGACCTTTGTCGATACGAGGTGTCACCAATTTGTGTTGGGATTTTGACTTTGAAAATCAAAAGCTTTCACCCATAACTCTCTTTAAGAACCTGTTGGTCCTTCCTTGCCAGTCTGGGCTCCACATGGAGCAGAGTGAGCCTTGCTGAAGCAGGGAGCATATGCAGGGGTCAGGCGCATCATTCAAACCCGTGATCGTGACAACCCGACTCTTCCCCTTTGGCTTCTCCAAGGGGTTGTTTTTACCCAGGCCTATTCTCAGGTTTTCTCTAACTCTACACACGTGAACAGTACTGCACTCACACAGAGTGTGAAGCTCACAAACTTTGCCATCACAAATAACACTTAAACCGTTATCAGCAAAGCACCGGAGTGTTTACTCAGTGGGTTATTGAACAAAATCCTAGAGAAAGGGTGTTCCTGAGACTACAGTGCAACTGCTAGATGATTTCGGGGCTGGTGATGTGCCAGTTCCCTACATGCTCCAAGGGATGCTCCAACAGTCACTGGAAGAGGCATCCCCACGGTGCACGGCTGTTGTGATGAGCCCTGCGTCCGTAACCCTCCCAAGGGAGTTTTGGGGCTGCTCCCGTCCACAGGCTCCCTGCACGCACTGGGGTCAGAGCATAAGCAGGGCAGGGCCCAGCTGGGCAGGGTGGTGGGATGTGGCCCTGGTCACCCCCCCTCCACTCTGCTGAGGGAGTGGGGCCAGACACCTCCCTGCCAGGCCTGAGCGGGGCCGGTGCCCAGGGGCTGCCAAGGGGCGTAGCACGTGCCACGCTGCGTCCCCTTCCTGCTCCCACCCTTCTTTTGCACTTTGTGCCCACAGTCACCTGCAAACGCATTTCAGACGGAGGCAGAAGCGGCGACCAGCCCTGCAGGAGCAGGTGCTCCAGAACCCTCCCGCCAGTGTGCTGGCCCTGGCACTTCTCTTACTCTCTTTGCAGGAAGAGCCAGTGCAGTGCACAGGGGCTGCGGGTGCTGAGAGCAGCTGCCCTTCCCATGGCTACAACTGAGCAGCCTGTGGATAACCATCATCAGGTGATAAAACACTGTAAAGAGACCCAATTCATTCCTGCAACCCATCCCTTTAGCTGAAACAGAACAGAAAGGAGAGAGACAACTGCTGCCCAGGAAGGGGGCACGGTGAGTTCCTCTGGTTTAGAACACAGGGCAGGGGCAGAGCTAGGAGACTTCCAGCTCTGGCATGCAGAGGATTCACTCCAATAGCTCCGGGTGCAGAAAAAAATCCACACCTGATGCTGAAGTGGCCTCTCTCCAGTCCCCAGATGGGTGAAATGTGGAGCCAACCAGCAAAGTGCCTGACCCCTGCTTGCAGTCCCCTGCCCAGAGCCAACCCAGGCACGGGTGGGGAGGTTGGTGCTGCACACATGTACTTGCTCTGCACAGAAGCCTTGAGCTAGAAAAAGCAGGATTGAACCCAGACTAAAGACATAGGAAAGGTGAAGGAGACAAGGTGTTAAAAGAGGTGTTACATGGAAATACTCATACAGCCCTTAGCCCAGGATAAACCCAATGCACTGAACCACAGAGGAGGCAGCTGAGTCACCACATTTCAGCAAAAGCCAACTCACAGCAGGGCCCAGAAACAAAATCAATACACTTTCCCTAAGTTACCCGAAGTGTGGCAGGTACAACACTCTGGGAAGGCCTTTTGCTGAGAAACACAGCAGTTCCCAGGCTCTGCAGCAGTGCCCGTGGGCAGCAGCAGACCCCAGTCCATCCGCCCGCTGTCGGTGTTCCTGCTGTGCTGCCAGCACAGGCTCACAGCACTGGTGGAAGCTGTTTGATTTCCTGAATGCCCTGAGCTATCAGAATGGCACAGGCAACACAGCAACACAATTACAGCTCACAGCAAGGTGACGCTGTGTGGGACCAGGCTGAAACAGCCCCAAGCTGTTGTGGCCCAACAGCTGTTAGGGGATGCTGCAGGGGGGTCCCAGCACACAGACACAGCCAGCACCATTACTGTCAGCAGCCACGGAGGAAAGAGCCTGGTGCTCCAAGGTTGGATCATCCCTGTGCATGCAGGAACAGACCTACTGGCCCAGACTCCAGGTCAGCAGAGGAAGGGAGGCGAGATGGCCCCGTGGGGAACAGGGCCCATGGCAGTGATAACCATGCACAACAACTGCTTCCCCCATACGGACAAGTCAAATGCACAAGTCGCAGGGATGTGACTGGGAGCACCATCTCTGTGGACACGGTCAACAGCTCCTTGGAACCAAAGAGCTCCTAGTCATGGCATTATTATTTGTATGAGGGTGACAGCTCGCCAAATAACACACAGGCCTAACTGCTTGGGAGAATGCCCTGAAAAACCCAGGCAGCCAGTGCAAATAGCATTAGACATGCAAACTTATGGTGGTGACTGCTCCTGAAGCAGGGCCACTCCACGCACACAGCTAGTGCAAGAGCAGAGCACCAGAGCCCCAGGACAGAGAGGGGAACACGATCTAATCGCAGACAAGGCTGCAGCCTCGCTGTGAGGGTTCCATCAAGGAGAAAGCAAGAAGTAAAGCAATGTGCGTGTATACAAAGAATTCAACTCTTCCAATCAGTGAACTTTAAAACTCCTCAATTTCAGCTCTCCACCATCAGGTGTTCTCTTTGCATCATGGAGATCATACTTGTCTTAAAACTGCAAGTTCTTTTTAAAAATACTGATACAAATCCCCAGTTTTTCTGCTAAAGGCAGGATGGGGAGATAGCCTTGAAAGTACAAATAGACCGAACTGAGCCTCCTCACCATGCTGAGCCTGCAGGCAGCTGTGAATGGTGGACTGGGACCACTTGGGCTGCTCCACTCAGCTCAGAGGGTCTCTGGGGTGCAGAAGTGCTGAGGTCTCCTGTGCTGGTGATTTGCACCAGCAGAAGGACCCAACTAAAGCCCCCCCATGCTGGTGCTTGGAGGTCCCACTCCCTTCACACAGCCACCCGCAGTGTTTCTCCCCCAACACCGCCAGACCAGTCACTAGCAGTATGTGAGCATCCTGAGGTGTCAGCATTATTGATGGAGAGGCATGAACATAATGCTCACAGGTCATTATGGTCAGCAATATGTCAAATTTATTATTTAAATCAGTTAACTTTTATACAGTTTAGTTTGTTTGGGGCACATGCTTAGAACAAGGTGATTGGATAGCTCAGTCTGTGCACACATCTCATGTCTCCAGTTCATTGGACCTGATGTTCTGTCCACGCGATCTGAAATCATCCTTGGCATAGAAACCTCTTTCTAATTAATCTGCTTTTAGGGTTTTACTAAATTTGCAGGTGTTTCATTATCTTCAGTTTCTCAAGGTTTTCTTTCTATAAACATATTATGTTCTCAAACCTTATAATTAGACACACAGCTAACAAATATAAACATTACATATTTTCACACAGTCTATAAGTATAAACAATACACACTTGTCACTTCCATGGCAAGCAAGGCCTACAGAGTGCGGGAAAAATTGTTCAGAGAAATCTCTGTGTTCCGGCGACACAGCATCTGCACAGGTGATCCCATCCCACCACTGACAGTACTGGCACAGGGCAGCGTGGCCACTGAGCAGTGCCAACAGGATCGCCTCCCCTTCTTCTCCAGTCACACAAAGCCACTGGGACCACACTGACTCCAGGGCTCCTCTGCAGACCCCTGCCCAGCCCCCTGGTACTCAGCTTCCACAACACCAAACCAAGACCTCCAGCACCACAAGGGGACAACCTGTCCAGGTGTCAGACATTGCAAGCAGTTTGTAGTTCCCATGATCCACAACATCCTTTCATGCTTGTGCACCCTTGATCCACACCCAGGCAGGGAACTCGGTCTGTCTATGCTGGTAACAAGCATTTGTGGATGTAACCTCAATTCCCAGGGCTCAGAGGCTTCCCTGTCATTCTACTGTCCTTGTGCTCTCAGAAAGCCTCCCAGTGCTTTTCCAAATGCAGGATGGCTTGGGGCAGAGCTCACGGCATGGGATATGCCCACTGAGGCATGAGCATCATGCTGGGGAGAGCAAACTCCTGAAGTCCAGCCTAGTCACTGGGGCTATGCAGGGGGTTACCCTGTGGCTGGGCACATGAGGGACCAGGGGAACACTCAGACACTGGTTAAAAATCAGCAGCAGCTCCCGCAGGGAAAAACAGCATATCCTGCAGGTTAGAAGGAAGGAGTGGGTGAAAGAGAACAATTTCCAAGGGAACAGCAGAGCCCTGCTCCTTGCCACAGCGGGACCGACTCTGGCATATATAAGGGATGAAGTCGAAGTTCATCACCGAAGATAATATTTACTGCCAGGAATCAGTGTCCTGTGCTTAAGAAAGAGAGATGAAGATATGCAAGTGGCACACACACCACAGAGAGGTGTGATCACACTGTTAACAAAAGGAAAGGTTTAAAGTCTCTTCCTGCTCCCCTTCGGCACTGTTTGAGGGCAGTCGGGTACATTCTGCATTAGGGGGAAAAAAGGCACATGAAGGAATTTATCAATGAAAGTTAAAGTACAAGGGGGACTGGGTGCCATTAAGGAAAGCTGTACCACGGAAGTTGTCCTTTGGACAGCCCACCATTAGGATGGACATAATCACAAATTGCAACCACACAAACAATTCTGGCAGCATAACAATAACTAACCAAAACGAGCCTCAGTTCAGTTTGCACCAGTACGTGCGTGCAAAGACCTACATTTGCGATCGCCACCTGAACTTTGGCTGCTGAGCTACAGCCATTGCAGACAGCAGCCAAACCTTCAGCTTTCCCTACAAGTTACCAGGCAGTGTGGAGCTGCCATCCTGACAAGCCACCCTGCCCCAGCAGCATGGAGCCGGCATCCCCACCATGCCACCCTGTCCTACAGTGTTTGCAGCAACTCCAGCTTCTGAGACTGTCCTTACTGAGACCCTGGACCAGCGACCCACAGCGCTTAGGGCTGACCAATCTCAAGGCAGCGAAGACACAGATAACATGGCATGGGGCAAGCACGAAGAAGTGGCAGTGTCCTGGTGCCAACTCCATTTTACAGGTGGAGAAGCCAAGGTGGGGAAAGTGCTTCCCTTCCCTTCTGCTCTGCCAGGCTAGGAGATACTCTTGGGACTGAACTACAAAGCAAGGAACCCCAACGGTCTGCCATTCCCCTATTTCACTACATAAGAAAAAACCTGACAGTATTAAAAGCTCAGAGTGTATAATGCATCTAAAGAAGTGCTATATGCAATATATAAACAAGTGATAGAAGTCACTGTAAGGAGATGCTGGTATAAACACTTCAATAGTTGTTTCTTTGCTTAAAGAACACTGACATTTCTGTGCATAGGAAAAATCTCCAATTACTCTACCTGGGACACAGCTGCGAGCCGTCAGCTTCCCTGGTGCACTCAATCAGGTAATCTCAGAGAAGGTCAGGAAGAAACAGCTGCTGGCTTGGGCAGCGATCTTCCCCCATTCGGTCTTTGTTTTGTGTTTGTATGGCACCAAGCTGTGACAACAGCCCAGCACCGGCACAGCATCAGGGAAGCTGTGGGTGCCGCTGAGGTGTGAACCACCAGCACTGTCCTGCCCCTGAAAGGCTGAACACTCCTGGAAGGAGGGGGTAGAAGCGCATGTTTGGGTTGGGCAGGTGTAAAGATGGTTGTAGGTCAGGCAGCCAGGGCATATCCTCAGGGCCGCAATGGCAATGGAGCAGCAATATCATTTCTTTATCCCATGCCCAGAGCACCCCACCAGCCTCCTCTGCCCAGACCCTCTCACGCCAGCTCTGACACAACCTGCTCTTCTCCAACCTCTTCCCCAGTGCCGCACAGCTCCAGGGCTAGGAATGAGCTGCACAAACCAGAGAGCTGATGCAGGGATAGAAAATACCAAACTGCATTCTGCAAATGAAAACCTGTGTATGCCTCTTACTCCATGAGAGAAGTTACACACACTCACTAGCCCTTTTCTTGTAGCATGACTTTAAAGATGAAAAAGCAGCTGCTCACCATATTCAGTGCTTGATCTTCTTCTTCCTGTTTTGAATAAAACCAAACCTTTTTATATGCCACTTTCTATCCTCTTCTACCAAGTTTCTAAACTTATATTTCAAGATAAGCCTTTCCTGCAAGAAAATTCAGTACAATAAAATACTGTGTCTGAAATTATATTTATAAACACAACAAGCACAGCCAGTCCTTTATTCCTTCCCCCCATTGGTGCAGCACGCTGAAAACACTCTCATGAACAACTGCACTTTCTCAGTGCTGATGTCCACTTTCTCAGAATCCCTACAGAAAAATCACACAGAACCAAGTGGATGCCACACCAAGCGTTATCAAGATTTTGCTTCCATAATTGCCACAGAAAACTGCTTGGAACTCTTCACATTTAAATGCCCCTGACATGAAGACCGTGTACTCTATTGCAATAAAGAGTGACCAGATAATCCAGGTAGTAACTAACGTCCTGTCTCACATTATTTTTTTCCTTCATTTTCAGAGCAGCTAAGCAGCTACCGTACTAAGAACAACAAAAAGTTCAGCAGCTCACCCACAGACCACTTCTTATCAAGAACAAGTATGGATTGCTTGGAACCGTGAACTACAGAGCTGGGAATCTGCAAGTTCCACTGATGTGCTGTATTCTTCTCAGAGATTTTTAGAGAGAAGCACTGAGCTATCACAATCCACTGATTTGCTAAACTGCCGAGGCACTTATCGCTTCCTTACTGCAGTCCAGTGTTTTCTAACAACAAGGACTTTCAGCATAAAATTCCCTTAAAACGTTACCCAACATCAGATAGCAATATTTAGAGACTTCTTCACTAACAGAATTAGATACTGTCAATGGAAAAAACTTCCCGATGTAGAACTTGTTGAACAAAGAGTAAACCTCATTTGTTCAGCAAAACCTGCGCTCGCATAAAAACAGCATCCTTCTTCCCTTCAGCCCAGCAGCACCTGGAACAACTTGCAATCTTGGTTATTTCAGTAATTATTAATTACCGACCTATTTAGGCGTTTTACACCAAGTGCAGCTGAATTGCTACAATCTGCTCAAGCACTCTGAGTAACAGAGCAGGATGTTTTTACACATTTTCTACCTTCCCACCAGAACAACGCATTTTCAGTCACCACCGGTGCCAGGTGCGGCCCCCGGCGATCTCCCGCCTGCCCCGGGCTCGGC